>NC_138769.1:239586185-239616185 GCF_965119305.1 Pelophylax lessonae
AATAAACTTTTTGGGGCTTTTTTAATTTTTAAATGTTTTTCTTTTTTTTTGTAACTTTTTTTTTCCCTTTTTTTGTAACTGTAAAAAAACTTTAAAGGTTCCAGGCTAGGGTCTCTCAAAATGTGATAGCCATCTAACATCTTTCGAGACATATGCGAAAGTTTGCCCAAGACTGTGCCGTTCTGTACCCTATACTAATACTCTACTAGTGTGTGGTAGCAACGGAAACAGTCCCCAATGCAGAAACCAGGTTGGCCAGGACAGGAGGGACAAAAAAGCAGGTGTCACGTCTTTATCCACGTTTTCTACAGACACGACTGTCAAGGTCTTACCTTGCCCTCCTGTTTGGCAGCCATCTTGGACATGTGCAGACTGCTGCCTCTTATAGACTCTGATTGCATCATCACTTCCTGCTTCCTGGGTGTCGCACATTGATTATGTCACACACCTGACTATATCTATCACCTGCAGGGTTGCATTCATTGCTCTTTTGTTTGTGCTCCAAGGTGCATCTCTGCTAGCAGTCTTTTGTTCTCTGTGTTCCTCCATGCATGACCTGGCTTGGCTGACTACTCTCCTGGCTCTCGACCTGGCATCAGCTGACGACTCTCCTGGCTCTCCACCTGGCATCGGCTGACTACCTGGCTTTGGCAGATGACCTGGCTCTGGCAGACTACCCACTTCTGGATCCGACCCCGGCTTGGAGTACTACCCGCTCCTGGACTTGACCCCGGCTTGTTCCTGCTCATTTCCTCACTGTTGCTGTGCGATTATTATTATTGTTGTTCTTCCAATAAACTGCTTCATTTTACCTGCATTCCTGTGTGGTCTGGTTTCCTGGAACCCTGTCAGTACACAAGGACCATGAATCCTGACGATGCCGGTGCTCCTACACTCCCCATGCTGATTACCAGGCTCGATCAACAAGATCACCTTTTGGATCAGTTCGCTCAGGCATTGCAGAAGTTCTTGCACGCACAGCACACTTTGCTCCTGGTGCTGCTAGACCACTGGTTCCTCCTGTTGTTGCACCCACTGCTGCTCCTGTTGCTGCTCCTGCTTCTGTAGCTGAAGTGGCTGTTACAAGAGGGATGACTGGTTCAGCCCCCCTCCCTCAGTGCTATGGGATGAACTGAGTCAGTGTCGTGGCTTCCTAAACAAAGTGGACATTTATTTTTAGATGGTTCCTCAGGCGTTTCCCTCTGACAGGTCCAAGGTGGGCTTCCTAATCTTGTTGCTTTTGGAAAAGGCCTTGGCATGGGCGAATCCCTTATGAGAGAACAATAATCCCATGATTCTCGATTACCTGAGTTTTGTTGCCTCCTTTCGTAGGGTATTCAATGTGCCTGCTCGCTCTGCCTAAGCTGCTCCTTGTCCATTCAACAGAGTATTCAAACTGTTGCCGAGTATGCCATCAAATTTTGTACCCTGGCAGCAAAGATGGGCTGGAATAATGACGCTCTGGTGGCTGTCTTCTCTCATGGTCTCTCCGATACATTGAAGGATGAAATTGCGGCCAAGGATCTCCCTGATGAGCTTGAGGCTCTCATTTCCTTCCAGATTTTGAATGATACCAGGCTTAGGAAGAGACCAGCGTTTAAGGAGCCCCTGCGGAGGCCTCCTACCAGATTGACACATACATTTCTTTCCCACCCATTCCTCCCTCACCTCCCACCCCTCCTGGGGATGGTGGGTCTGGCTGTGAACCCATACAGCTGGGGTTTACTCACCTTTCCAAGGCTGAGCGGGCCTTTAGAAGGAGGAAGGGCTGCGGCTTGTATTGTGGCCTTGGTGGGCATTTCCTTAAATCTTGTCCTACCCGTCCGGGAAACACTCGCACCTAAGGTCCTGTCAGGGGCAGATCTTGGGTGAAATTTCCTCATCCCCGGTTTCCCCATGAAAATAAACCACTAATCTCAGTTGTCCTCTCCTTGGCAGCGGGCTTGGTGGTTACTCAGGCGTTGGTTGACTTCGGTGCTGATGATTACTTTATTGACAGTATTTTTGCTGCTGCTAACCATGGTAACCATGCCTGCGGTGCCCAGAGCTTGTGTGAGGCTGAGTTTGGCAATTGTGCCTTTCTATGTGGCCTGGCAGCAGTGATGTGGGGCTCTGTGTTTCTCCTCGGAGTCGAGCTCTAGACGGACATGTCCAATCAGGAGATCTTGTGCATGCGCCTTGTTAAAAAAAAAATCTTAGTCCAATTTAAGGAAATCAGAGGCAGAATACATATAAATGGTTTGTTCATCTTTAGAAAATATCTGATAATTGTATTACCAACAGATAATGAGGCCCATTTACTAAAGTAGTTCTCCTCACACAATAAATTGATTAAAAGATTTACATTAACTATCCAATCACGTAAAACGCTGATTGGATAGTTAATGCGTGTGTCAACATATTCATTACATCATGAACCAAAAGCTCACCTGTAGAATAAAGTAAATCGAATCTGGCTGCATGGACTGTAAGGATATTATACTACACATGACTATGGGTCATTGAGACTCAATCTTTAAGGTGGTAGGCCATATGTGCCCACTTTTTATGGTTTGGACTTTATTGGTGTGCAAGGGAGGTCTTTATACTGTTTGTGCATACACTTCGGCCATCCAATATGGGTATGGACCTTTGCCTATGAAGCTGAGAAATAGACATAGGTCTTTAATAAGTTCCCTTCTCTGGACCACAGTTCCCCTATAGTGCCCCTTTTGGGGCACAACCAGTACATCACAGAACCAGATTTTCTCCATACTTACCACTATAACCCTTGGAACTTTCATTTATCTATGTTTGATGGACATACGCTCATGCATAGTGATATCATCTGCGCCCATTTATAGGATCACCGGATTTATCACTCTACAGTATGTACCCTTCATCTATATACTGTATATAGTTCAGGTTTAATACATTGTCATGTGGACATAAATGTTCAGTATGGGTATATGTCACAGTGAATTGATAGTAGAATAATTTTTCCATACAACAGATTGATTTATTTATTCTTTCAGAGGTGGTTGAGCCAAATCAGGTCTTTACCCAATTCAGTTTTTCAATATTGCTCTCACTTATGACCCATTTGTTTTGAATGATTAGTTATTATTTAATATATAGACTTTTGTTCTTGTTATGTACACATATGATGTTCTTGTTATGTACACATATGATAAGCCGACCCGAGTATAAGCCGAGGCCCCTACTTTTACCACAAAATGAAAAAAATCATTGACTCGAGTATAAGCCTAGGGTGAGAATGCAGGGCGGTGGGCATGGTACAGGAGAATGCAGGGTGACTGGCATGGTACAGGAGAATGCAGGGTACTGGCATGGTGCAGGAGAATGCAGGGTACTGGCATGGTGCAGGAGAATGCAGGGTACTGGCATGGTACAGGAGAATGCAGGGTACTGGCAAGGTACAGGAGAATGCAGGGTACTGGCATGGTGCAGGAGAATCCAGGGTACTGGCATGGTACAGGAGAATGCAGGGTACTGGCATGGTACAGGAGAATGCAGGGTACTGGCATGGTACAAGAGGATCCGGGGTTGTGGGCATACTACAGGAGATGCAGTGCTGTGGGCATGGTACAGGTGGACTATGCCTGCAGCACTGCATCCCTTGTAGTATGCCCGCAGCCCTGCATAATGGCAGGTAGTGCAGCTGTTTCACTTACCTGTTCCAGAGGCGCCTTCATTTTAAAAATGGCGCCGACACGTCATTGCGCACGCGCCGCCGCTTGTGTACTTTCGGCTATTCCCGGCCTCTCCCGAGCGGCGGCGGCGCGTGTGCGGTGACATGTATGCGCCGGGCAGCGCCATTTTTAAAGCTAAAGCACGTCGGAGCGGCCAGGGACTTTTTTTTTTTTTCTTGACTCGAGTATAAGCCGAGGGGGACGTTTTCAGCACAAAAAAATGTGCTGAAAAACTCGGCTTATTCTCGAGTATATACGGTAAGTCGAATTTTTTTTTACTTTTTTTTCTCTTCCTCTTAAGATGTCTCTTAAAGATTTTTACAGAGTGCAAATCATCTGATAGCTGCCTCTGACAACTGCCACTGTTCACACACAGTTTTGGCAATCAGCATTTACAGCTGCTGGCAAGAATCTACTGATTCTTGCTGGCAACCCTTTTGACCACAGCTGTGCGATCGTAGCCTTTGGCTAGGTTCACACTAAGGAACCCGGGAATCCCGTGTATGCTCAGGCACAGCAACCTATTCACTTGAATCGGCTGCTGTGCCGCGTGAAAAAAGGTGCAAAATACAGGCACAGGGAAACCGTGTGGTCTTTTTGACCATGTGGTTTCCCTGCAGTCCCTGCACCTGCGATCATGCTGCGGGCTGAAATGCGTGGGATTGCTATTCAGAATGAATGGCAGCCCTGTGTGTCAAAAGCAGTGCGATTCGGCTGCGGGTGGTTGTGGGTGCGGCAATCAGAACGCACAGTGCGGGCTAGTGTGAACCTAGGCTAAGATGGTTTAGCAGATTTAGATGGACTAATGAATTAGAGCTGAACGCTTTTTAAGCAGTTACAGCAACCATTTTTTTCCCCTTTGGGATAAAGATATTAACCACTTCTGGACCAGAAGAATTTGCCCCCTTAATGACCAGGCCATATTTTGCGATTCGGCACTGTGATACTTTAACAGACAATTGTGCAGTCGTGAGACGCTGTACCTAAATAAAATTGATGTCCTTTTTTCCCACAAATAGAGCTTTCTTTTGGTGGTATTTGATCACCTCTGCGATTTTTATTTTTTGCGCTATAAACAAAGAGCGACAATTCTGAAAAAAAAAAAACAATATTTCTCACATTCTGCTATATAACATTCCCAAAAAAAAAAATTTAAAAATCAAAATTTTTTAACATCTTAGGCCAATTTGTTTCTCAATAAGCGTGTTTTGATTCGTTTGTTATTGAGTCTACTAACTACGGGAAAGATTTATGTCATTTTTATTGTTTTTTTTTTTAACTAGTAATGGCGGCGATCTGCGATTTTTTGCGGGACTTCGACATTGCGGCAGACAGATCGGTCCCCTGACTGACATTTTTTACACTTTTGGAGGGACCAGTGACATTACTACAGTAATCAGTGCTAAAAATATACACTGTGACTGTAATAATGACACTGGCAGGGAAGGGGTTAACATTGTGGGTGATCAAGGGGTTAAATGTGAGCCTAGGGGAGTGATTCTAACTGTGGGGGGCGTGGCTTGTGAAATGACCATAGAGACCTGCGATCCTATATAGAAGGATCACAGGGGCTCTATGATCATTCCAGGTAGAAGAACGGTCAGCTGTGTTTACAACAGCTGACCATTCTTCTCTCTCAGCTGGGAACAATCGTAGGTATCAGGCAGCAATCGGAGCCGCCTGCCCCATGCATAGGCTTCCCCGCTGATGAACGGAGGGCGGGAGCGCACCGGCGGCGGCGCGCGCTCGCCCCCTGGATCCCTGCGCGCTACCGACCTATGCCTATGGAGGTCCACGCAGGAGCGGCTACCTGCCGAGGTATAACTGTGGTAGGCGGTCGTAAAGTGGTTAAATAAATAAATAAAATCTGATCATTGCAAGCACCAATGGAAAACGGTTTGTCCGAACTAAACTCTAACTGCCACCTTTGGTGGACAGCTTGGACTGTTAAATGTCAACGCCATCTTTGGGTTAGGGTGTAACATATAACAGGATGCCAAGCAAACCCGCTACTGCTAAAAATAAAATCAGAGCGACTATAAGTGGCTCCACCCGCACAGCCATGTTCATTCATTCAGAGATCTGTAATGAATTAACTACAAGTTCCATCTGCCGCTTATACAGTATTTTTCAATGGAACATAAATGTGGTGATCACCGCACTCGTAGTCCATTGACACTTCTTCCAGTTCTCCTCGGTACAGGAGGAAACGTTTGCAGGAGCCTGGTTGGCATTGCACCTGCAATTCAGTGATTAAAGGCCCGTACACACGATACGAAAATCGGAAGTAAAATTTTGTCCGACGAACGATCTGCCGATTTTTGGATTGTTAGTATAGTGCTTTCAACAGCCGATTATGAATTTTTGGATGACAAAAACTGGATGTGAAGGCTATACATTTTTATCGTACGTGAACATAACGTTCGATTTTCGCTCAATTAGTACAGTTTTTGTCCGAAAAAAATCATAAGAGCCTAGGCATGCTCAGAAACGAAAGAACACATACAGTACAATACAATTCAACATATGACATCACTTCTGGAGTTGAATTCTGTCGTACGAGAACTGTCGTATATAAGTAACCTCTTCACTTTCCATATGAGACTAGCATGCAACAAAAAATGGACGAAAGATCATCCGATAATCTGATCGAGTATATGAGGCTTAACCTCTTGCCGACCGCCCACAGAAGTATTTCTGTGGCAGGGCAGTTCGGCTGTGCAAAACCATGTAAAACTACGTGATTTAGTGCAGGATGTCTGTGTTTAGACACAGCGGGAGTCGGGCTGCGGGAGGAGCGGCGGTGATTGCCGCCGACCTCCCGCAATCTTCAGAAAAGCTGACAGAAGTCCCGCCTGCTTATGTAAACAAAGCAGGCGAGTCTTCTGTCAGACAGGCAGGGTGAGATCAGGAGTTTCAGCTAAGCTGAAACTCTGATCTCTCTGTGCCTGTCACAGAACCATTCCCCCACACAGTCAGCAAGCATATTTAGGCACACATTAACCCCTTTGATCAACCCCCAGTGTTAACCCCTTCCCTGCCAGTGTCATTTATACAGTAACAGTGGATAATATTTAGCACTGATTACTGTATCAATGTCACTGGTCCCCAAAAAGTGTCAAAAATGTCAGTTAGCGGCCCGATCTGTCCGCCGCAATGTCGCAGTCCCGCTAAAAACCGCTGATCATCGCCATTACTAATAAAAACAAAAAATTACAAAAATTTACCCCGTAGTTTGTAAACGCTATAACTTTTGCGCAAACCAATTAAATATTTTTTTTACCAAAAATATATAGCAGAATACAGATTGGTCTAAACTGATAAAAAAAAATAGATTTTTTAAATTTTTTATTGGGAATGTTTTATAGCAGAAAGGACAAAATATGGCATTTTTTTTCAAAATTGTCACTCTTTTTCTGTTTATAGCGCAAAATCTAAAAACCACAGAGGTGACCAAATACCACCAAAAGAAAGTTCTATTTGTGTGGAAAAAAAAGAACATCAATTGTATTTGGGTACAGCGTCGACCCGACTGCGCAATTTTTCGTTAAAATAACACAGTGCCAAATCGCAAAAAATGGCCTGGTCATTAAGGGGGTAAAACCTTCCAGAACTGAAGTGGTTAGGAGTGCAATCTTTTGCAGGCTCAATTGCAAAAAAATAATAAATACACATTTTTTTTCTGCAAATAAATGTGAATTTGTTATTATTATTTTATCATTATTATTATTATTTTTTTTTTTTTTTGCAAAATTTGACCATTAAAGAAAGTTGAAAAATGACAGACGTTGTTATTGGGTTTAATACTTCTTTAACTATGTACATAAACAGACAAAATCAGCATGTTTTTGACATTTAAAAGCCGGAATGTTCTCTGAGCTATAAGGGATTCTTAGAAGTATAGAAAAAGAGAAAACTGACATAACAATTATCTATTGCCCCACCTTTATATTGTCAGAGGTCAAAACAGACAGAACAGTCCACAATGACAGTACGCTACCTCAAGCTGTGCTCTTCCCAAATGCAAACATTTCCTTTATTTCATTTCAGCAGAATGAATTGGCAACCAGTCAAAGGACACGGTGCCAGATCTATCGAGACAACACTCTGCGGGAAGCAAACGTGTGGATTACAGCTACTAGTTGTGTGATACATATAATAATTACACAGGTTAAATTAAATGTTTTATTATCAATGAGCTCTTTATTAACTCACTGGAGGCATGTATGGAGTTTCCTGACATCACCAATCTAGTATGCGCCCAGGATTCTTTTATTATCGGACTGTTTGATCCATAAATTGCTTTATACCTTATGCATTTACAGTCCTTATGTGCTTACATCAGGATTATAAAATATAACTGTGCATAAATTATGTACAATGCCCTTTCACCATATTTCACATGACTGTGATTATGCAATAAGCTGGAAACTTTATTTGCTATGGTTAGTGACATTTCATACTGTCTATCCTTGATTGTGTATAGGACAAAGGACAGGGATTCTGCCAATAGATGGAACTACTTTAAACGTATCACAAAGGTCAGCCATACCCATACAGGCCTTGTTAGAAGCAATAAAAAGATATGAGCCACGCTGGCCCAAACTGATGTAGGGCCCAGGGTAACCTTAGAACAGTGATGGCAAACCTTGGCACCAGTGTTAATTTCGTCGACTAAAACCGACTAAAACGTTTTCGTCGACTAAATTAACACAATTTTAGTGGACTAAAATTCGACTAAAACTAAAACAATTCAGATGACTAAAATACAACTAAAACTAAAATGGCATTTTAGTCTTAAGACTAAAATACGACTAAAACTAAAATGGCATTTTAGTCAAAAGACTATAATTAAAACTAAATCGAAATTTGCTGCCAAGATTAACACTG
Organism: Pelophylax lessonae; assembly: GCF_965119305.1. Lineage (NCBI taxonomy): Eukaryota > Metazoa > Chordata > Amphibia > Anura > Ranidae > Pelophylax > Pelophylax lessonae. Next base: position 239,594,768 of record NC_138769.1, read on the forward strand.
GTGCATGCTCAAAGCTTAATACCATAAATAATAACATATTAGATTTTTCACTGCAGGACCAGCAGTAGTATATAATGAGTTTGGAAATTGTAGAGAAATGCTTTACAAACTACAATTGAACTACACCCATTCGATTATAGATGACTAAAATGAGTTATAGTCGACTAAAATGTAGGACGTTTTAGTCGACTAAAATGTAGGACGTTTTAGTCGACTAAAATGTACTGGAGTTTTAGTCGACTAAATACGACTAAAACTAAAACACTTGCAGAAGACTAAAATGGGACTAAAACTAAAATGCCATTTTAGTCCTAAGACTAAGACTAAAACTAAATTGAAATTTGCTGCCAAAATTAACACTGCTTGGCACCCTAGATGTTTTGGAACTACATTTCCCATGATGTTCAACTACACTGCAGAGTGCATGAGCATCATGGGAAATGTAGTTCCAAAACATTTGGGGTGCCAAGGTTCACCATTACTGCCTTAGAACAATAACATTTTAACCAAAACTAATTAATAATAATAAAATAACTAAAATGTAAAATTGGTTCCTCCATTGGCTTACGCTCACCCAAAAAACAAATTTCAACAACTTACAAAGCCATCTATACTCTGAGCCCCCCCCCCCCCCAGTTCCCTCACTTAGGCTGGTCATATAGGGTTCAAATTCCTGATGAACTGGCTGAGATCCCAACCATTAATGGGCAGGTTGAATGTACCAAGTTTATTGATCGATCAACTTAAGGTACAACCACCCTGCCAGATTCGCTTTTGATTAACCCAGGCGATAATCACTTCCCTCTTCTGCCGGTGGGGACAGCTAACCCCCCGTGTTGGGAGAAGACAATTTCTTGGCAAGAGGAATTCCCCTATCAGCACTGTCTGTGTTAATAGGGTGAATTGTGCGAATTTCTTTTCTGCAACCCGTGGTTTGCACCGTCTTTGGGCTGCCTAACTTTGTCCAAACATATCAACCTAATGGGTCTCTTTGCGCCTCCCAAGACCTCTTGCTCTCTAACTCCTTCATCACTTTCCCCTATGCTTGCCTCCTTCTCCTCTCCCATCCTCTAGAATGCCTGACCCCAATCTGTCTGACTATCTTTTACTGGATCCACTTTTAGGTGATCCCTAAAACCTCATTAGAGAAGCCTACCCTGCCTCCTCCTAACAACCAAACTTTTGTTTTCTTCATCAGCTTGTAGCAGTCAGAGGAGTAGGGGACCGCAATGCAGAATTCAAGTACGGTACAGCAGACAGAGAGGCTGAAGCAGATACCGGCTTTATTAACCAACAGAGTATAATGGCCGGAGAATGATGTTAACAGTAAAAACAGATTACATAGGTTTACAGCAAAGTTAACTGCAACGTGATACTTAAAATGGCGTTCCCGCCAATGCACACACAGAGATACAGGCTACTCTGTTATATGATCCTATCTGATTCCCGCTAACCGGGACACGTTGCTGCAACGCTCTGTCTACAGAAACCTGTTCTATGCCCTACCACAGGTTAGCACCGGTGCAACTCACAGTTCTGTAGGTACAGCTGCTTTATCTCAGTCTCTGTGATGGTGGATGCAGTCAGGTCTCTGGATCTGTCCCTTGCTGTCTGTAGCTGCAGTCTCTTATGCACTGGTCTGGGTTTCTTTGCAAGTAGTTTATCTTGTTCTGTCACTTGGAGGTCACTGCAGTCTGGCCCCTTGCTCTGTAATTTGCTTAAGGTGCTCTGGGATGTTCTCTCCTCTCTTCCTCTGGTTCTCAGCTACTGTCCGTTGTATCACAGTTCAGTTCTGTCTCCTCTGGCAAGATTCTGTTGTTCTGTCCCAGGATTATACAGTCTATATCCCTCTCAAGGCCACAGCATGCAGTACCTTTCCTCAGCTCAGCACAGCCATAGAGAGCTGAACACCACACACTTCCTGGAACTTCCTGCTTCCTCCCTTCACCTAAAGCAACAACAGTGACCTCTTTAGGCTGGAAGATGCATGACAGTCTGTGGAAATTTCTCAATAGAACTACAGTGTACTGAAGTTAGTCATTCAAGGGGCTGACCCCCTACAAGCTCATCTCCCACAGTTATTACCTTTTGTATCACTTGACCCTCTATTTTAGATTGTAAGCTCTTTTGAGCAGGGTCATCAGATTCCTCTTGTATTGAATTGCATTGTAACTGTGTTGTCTGCCTTCATTTTGTAAAGGCCCGAGCAAACTGTTGGCACCATATAAATCCTGTAGAATAATAAGAATATTAACCACTTGCCGACCGTATAACTTACATATCCGGTGGCAAGGTGGCTCTGCTGCGCCGAATCCCTTACCTAGTACACATGTGGTTATATACAGCAGGACCTGATCTGCAGGTACCACAGACTCAATATCCGTTAGGCAGCGAGCCAGAACAGGGGGTCTGCCTACGTAAACAAGGCAGATCACCATTCTTTCAGTAGAGAAGGCATGGATTCTGTGTTCCTGCTAAGCAGGGTCTAGGATCCATGTCTTCCCCTAGTAAAAGTACCTCCCACAGTACATTAAAACACAGACTAGGAACGCATTTAACCCTTTGATCGCCCCTGATGTTCAATCCCTTCTTAGCCAGTGTCAGGACAGTGACAGGGCAAATTTTTATCATTGATCACTGTATTAGTGTCACTGGTCCTCAAAAAGTGTCAAAAGTGTCAGTTAGTATCCGACTGTCCGCCATAATATAGCAGCCCTGCTATAAGTCGCTGATCACTGCAATTACTAGTAAAAAATAAATAAATAAAAATATTCCACAGTTTTTAGACTTTTGCGCAAACCAAACAATATATGCTTATTGGGATTTTTTACCAAAAATATTTAGCATAATACATATTTACTTAAGTTTATGAAGAAATTTGATTTTTTCAATTTGTTTTATTGGATATGTTTTATAGCATGAAGTAGAAAATATTGTTTTTTGTTTTTAAAATTATCTGTCTTTTTTTGTTTATAGCGCAAAAAATAAAATCTTAATAAAAATGTATTTGGGTACAGCGTTGCATGACCGCGCAATTGTCAGATAAAATAACGCAGTGCTGTATCGCAAAAAATGACCTGGTCATGAAGGGGGGTAAATCTTCCAGAGGTCAAGTGGTTAATAGAACTACTATGCCACAGCATTTACTAATGCATCTCCAAACCAAGGCAACAAATAATAAAAAAACGTCATTTGCTGTCCATTTTACTGTGTTGCTACATGGTAAATTGAGACCGCAAGTTTTTCGACTTCATAGCTTTGGTGATTTCCAGCATTTGACAGTGAACAGGGGCGGGCTGGGCTGGTGGCAATTGTCCTTACCATCAGCTCCACTGGGCCCATTGGACTGCCTCAGTGGGGAAGAAGGTGGCGAGCGCCACTGGAATACACAAAGCAGGGATCTTCTGCTTACCCAGCGGCTGCTGTTATACAAAGTCCCGCCTCCTGAACTGGCTCCTATGATAGACAGCATACTGGTGACATCTATCATAGGAGCCAGTCCATGAGGTGGGACTTTGTATGACAGCGGCTGCGCCGGGTAAGTGGGAGATCCCTGCTCTGTGTAATCTGGCCGCTCTCCTCTCTCTAGTTGCAGGCTGCATTTGATTGGGCACTGGTGAGGCTGCATTGATGGGCACTAATCAGGCTGCATTGATGGGCACTGATCAGGCTGTGCTTATGGGCACTGGTGGGGATGCATTGATGGGTACTGGTGAGGCTGCATAGATGGACACTGGTGAGGCTGCATTAATGGGTACTGATCAGGCTGCATTGATGGGCACTAATCAGGCTGTATTGATGGGCACTGATCAGGCTGTGCTTATGGGCACTGGTGGGGATACATTGATGGGTACTGGTGAGGCTGCATAGATGGGCACTGGTGAGGCTGCATTAATGGGTACTGATCAGGCTGCATTGATGGACACTGATGAGGCTGCACTGATGGGCACTGGTGACACTGCACTGATGGGCACTGATGAGGCTGCACTGATGGGCACTGGTGATGCTGCACTGATGGGCACTGATCAGGCTGCATTGGATGGGCACTGGTGAGGCTGCATTGATTGTCACTGGTGAGGCTGCTTTGATGAGCACTGATAAGGCTGCACTGATGGGCACTGATGAGGCTGCACTGATGGGCACTGGTGATGGTGCATTGATGGGCACTAATCATGCTGCATAGATGGACACTGGTGAGGCTGCATTGATGGGCACTGATGAGGCTGAGCTGATGGGCACTGGTGAGGCTGCATTAATGGGCACTGATCAGGCTCCATTGATGGGCACTGGTGAGGCTGCATTGATGGGCACTGATCAGGCTCCATTGATGGGCACTGGTGAGGCTGCATTGATGGGCACTGATCAGGCTCCATTGATGGGCACTGGTGAGGCTGCATTGATGGGCACTGATCAGGCTGCACTGATGGGTACTAATGAGGCTGAGCTGATTGGCACTGATCAGGCTGCATTGATAAGCACTGGTTAGGCTGCACTGATGGGCACTGGTGATGCTGCATTGATGGGCACTGATCAGGCTGCATTGATGGGCACTGATCAGACTACACTGATGGCAGTGGTGAGGCTGCATTGATGGGCACTGATCAGGCTGCATTGATGGACAGTGGTGAGGCTGCATTGATGGGCACTTGTCAGTAAGGAAGCTCACAAAAGAAGGCAATGTAGTGACCTTCCAAGATGACAGTTGTGTCATCACAAAAGGGGAAATCTTACTTGCAACGGCTAAAATTACAGATGAACTGCATCAGCTGAACTACAATGAAGTTGTTAATACTGCCAAGGAGGAAAACATTCAAACTGCATTCATACATGGCACAGACGATTTGGGCACAGAAGTCCTGACATAATAAAGAAATTAACTGAGAATGACTATGCAAGTGGAAAAAAATTGGTCCATGTGATCAAACCATGAAATGCGCCAGCTGTATAAATAGAAAAATTAAGTAAAGCCTTTCCAGAGCAAAGTTAACAGCAAAGCTAAGAAACCTTTGGACTTAATTAATTCAGATCTTGGTGGTCCAATGGAAAAATTTACTCCAGGAAAGAAGAGGTATTTTCTAACTTTAATAGATGATTAATCCAGGTTTGCTACACTATACCTGTTACACAACACACGTTTAGTACCAGAGAAACTTGAACCATATTTGGCTCAAGTAAGCAACAAATTTGGCAAAATGCCGAGTGTATTGCACAAAGACAATGGAACTGATTATACAGGTAACTTAAGCACTCGCAAATCCACAAGTGGTTACATGTTCAAATTAGGAAACAAATTATCTTGGTCCAGCAAGAAGCAGATCTCAGTAGCATTGTCTTATACAGAGGCAGAATACATTGCTGCTGCCTATGCCAGTCAAGAAGCTGTATGGTTACGGCAATTGCTTGAAGATCTTGAAGAGCCAATGTCCCAGCCTACAATTTATATGGGGGCAATCAAGAATGTATCAAACTTGCCACCAAGAACAAAGTATATTGACATCAGACATTATTATATTTATAATCCAATTGGACAAAATTTATTGAAAGGAACAAGTAGTGGAAATTTTTTTTCCCCTTAAATGGGTTGTAGTCAGAAGTCGGTTTTTATTTTTTATTTTAAAGCCTTCTGTGTGCATCAGCCTCCTTCAGCCCCCTAATACTTACCTGAGCCCCCTCTCTATCCAGCGATGCCTTGGCCACCTGGAAGCCGTTGATTCCCGCTGTTGTCAATCAAACTCAGTAAGCCAATCAGAAGAGAGAGGGGCGGGGCCAACTGGCAGCTCAGTGTCTGAATAGATACACAGAGCTGCAGCTCGGCTCAACAGGAGAGAGGGGCCAGGAGCTCCAGCAAGGGAGCAGAGAAGAGGAGGATCTGTGCTGCTCTGTGCACAACCAACTGCACAGAGCAGGTAAGTATAACATCTTATGTTTGTTATTTTGTTATTTTAATAGACAAAAAAAAGGAGATTAAACAATCACTTTAATGCAGGTAATGAATTCATAAAAAAAAAAAAATATTTTGACTTTGGAACTACTTTGATTTTAATAAACTCGATGTTTTAAACTAAAAAAATGCTGAGGATTTCATACTACTTTAACCCCTTGCTGACCAGCTGCCACAGTTTTACGGCGGCAGGTCGGCTCTGTTACACGAAACAATGTACATGCACGTCGCTTCGTGTAGCAGTTAGTGTGGGTGCGCACAAATTGGCTAGAGGGGGAGCCAATCAATGGGTCCAGTGGCCGCGATGTCTGCCAGGTACCCGCGATCGCTCCTCGTGGAGACAGAACGGCAGACCGCTGTTCTGTGAGTGATGAGCACAGGGATCCTGTGCTCCTCCTATTTAGGAACACAGGTCTCTGTGTTAATCCAGTGAGCCCATCCCCCACACAGTTAGAAAGCACCCTCTAGGCATACATTTAACCATTTGATCACCCCTGGCGTTAACCCCTTCCCTGCCAGTGTCATTAGTACAGTAACAGTGCATATTTTTAGTACTGTAGTAGAGTCAGTGGTCCCCCAAAGGTGTAAAAAAAAGTCAGTTAGGTGCCAATCTGTCTGCCCCAATGTCGCAGTCCTGCTAAAAAACCGCTGATCGCCGCCATTACTAGTAAAAAAATAAAGTAAAAATAAAATACATCTTTCCCCTAGTTTGTAGATGTGATAAAGTTTGCACAAACCAATCAATATACATTTATTGGGATTTTTCTTTTACCAAAAATATGTAGCAGAATACATATTGGCCTAAAATGATGAAAAATGGTGATTTCACGACTCACCTAGTTACCTGACATGTTATTACTAATACTGGTAACTGGTAGCTGGCATTAGGGTTGACTTAACCATTTAAGGACCGGAAGGTTTTACCCCCTTAATGACCAGGCCATTTTTTTGCGATATGGCACTGCGTTACTTTACCTGACAATTGCGCGTGTGACGCTGTACCCAAATAAAATTGATGTCCCTTTTCTCCCACAAATAGAGCTTTCATTTGGTGGTATTTGATCACTTCTGTGATTTTCTTTTTTTTTTTTTTTTTTGCGCTATAAACAAAAAAAGAGCAACAATTCTGAAAAAAAAAAAAAACAATATTTTTTACTTTTCTTTACTTTACTAAATGCTATAAAACATTCCCAATATAAAAAAAAAGAAACATAAAAATCTAAATGTTTCAACCTTTGTATCCAAATTCCTGCAAGGTTAAAAAAGTTCATGGCCTCAATGAATTGTGCAAAGTTGATTTATTTTTTTGCTAGCGGGATACTGATTAAGTAAGAATAGCATATTCATTTCCAGGTAAACATAACTTTAAACTGACTTCCAAATTTTTATTACCCCATTTTCTGCAGCCCTGCAGTTGGTCTTCTGTTTATTTGAAATAGTCGGAATTTCACAACAATTTATTGAATAATACAAGGTTTCGCTAGTTTCCATCTGTTAACATTAGTTCCAAAACAGCCTATTATATTCAATGAAACACATGTATCCGCATGCCGTTTTACTTTCCATTTTTAATGTAATTGATTCCTGGGCTTGCTTGGAAAAAGATCTGAGTTAATTGCAAAGATCTGGAGCAATTGCCACCACTTGGATCTCAGACGGAAAAACACTTTTACAGATCTGTAAAGCTTGCTCTTCTTGAAAGCTTTTCTAAATGGACAGTTGTCTTTCATAGTACTAACATGGTATAGATTGTCCACTTTTTTTCAGACTTTATTATACAAAGTAAATAAATAAATATAATCTAAATACAGTATTAAATAAATAATATACTAAAAACCAACCACCATTACACCACAAGCCTTAACCATTAATACAAGGCAGGATGGATCCATGCTTTCATGTTGTTTACGCCAAATTCTGACCCTACCATCTGAATGTCGCAGCTGAAATCAAGACTCATCAGACCAGGCAATGTTTTTACAATCTTCTATTATCCAATTTTGGTGAGCCTCGGTTTCCTGTTCTTAGCTGACAGGAGTGGCACCCGGTGTGGTCTGCTGCTGTAGCCCCTCTGCTTCAAGGTTTGATGTGTTGTGTGTTCAGGGATTGTATTATGCATACCTTGGTTGTATCAGGTGGTTATTTGCATTACTATTGCCTTTCTATAATCCCAAACCAGTCTATCCATTCACCTCTGACATCAACAAGGCATTTTTGTACACACAACTGCCGCTCACTGGTCTTTTTCAGACCATTCTCTGTAATTCCTAGAGATAGTTGTGCATGAAAATCCCAGTAGATCAACAGTTTTTGAAATCTTCAGACCAGCCTGGCTGGCACCAACAACCATGCCAAGTTCAAAGTCACTTAAATCTCTTTTTCCCTATTCTCATGCTCGGTTTGAACTACATCAAGTCGGCTACGCCACGTTTAGATGCCTAAATGCATTAGGTTGCTGCCATGTGATTTGGCTGATTAGCAATTCGTGTTACCAAGCACTTTAACAGGCTTTCCTAATAAAGTGGCCAGTGTGTGTGTATATATATATATATATAGGAAGTCAGGTAAATCTGTGGATGTTGTCACAGACAGGAGATACATGTCTACTTGGTTTAGACAATTCACCAATTACTATAGGGTGTTGGCAGCATAGGTAGCCAGCAGGAAGGTTTAAGGAAGTTGAAAAACCTTCAGCTATTCAGAATGAGGAAATTAAGGCCTCTATAATTTGTCCAGAGGAAGTCTATTGATGGCTGCCTCCTGACGCTGTGTGAGTAGAGGAGGACAGTCAGATGTATGCCTCCTGAAGCTGTGTGAGCATAGGAGAGGAATGCCTCCTGAAGCGATGTGCGCTGAGGAGGGTAAAAAGAGTGAAGACTTCTCAAGGTGAGAAATTGGATTGTTTTCTATGTGAAGAGAAAAACAAACGGATGTTTTCTATGTGAAGAGAAAAAGGACATTTTCTGTGTGAAGAGAAAATAAATGAACTATTTCTATGTGAAGAGAAAAACAAACGGATGTTTTCTATGTGAAGAGAAAAGGGACATTTTGTGTGTGAAGAGAAAATAAATGGACTATTGATGGTCTGCTGTAGGATCAGCAAGTCTGCCCAACAGTAGGTTGGGGACAGACTCCTTAGGTAGGTTCCTGGGTGTGAAGGTAGCCGCCCACAGTGGCAAGGGTTTATTTTATGTTTATTTTGAAGTATGCTGTTTTTGATTCTTGCACTTGTGTGAAGAAAATTGCAAGAATAAACCAAACTGTTGTTTTCAACCACTTCTCGGCTATCTCCCTGTGTAAAGAACCCCCCCAAGGGGTCATCCACACCCGCCACCGAGCTAATCTCTCACAATATATATATACACACACATACAGTATATATACTGTGGCTTCTCCCGACTCGCGGCAAGCTTGGACGGTAAATCGGTAAGCAAACTATGCTCTTGATGATGGCTCCTTGCACTTCTTTGTCTATATATCTGGCTTAGTGGGCCCCCCCCCTGTTTCTTCCTGTAAACTGTAATGTACTATGTCTGGGAAGGTAAACGGAGTAAACTATGCCCCAAGTTGTCTAAGGGCTTGCCTACCATTTTCCAACAGAGGAAGATATAGAACCCATCACCTATGGGAGTTAGGTGGGTGGTCAGCCCCCCGGGAACACTAGGGGAACAAAGACTGGAACTTTACGTATACTCTGTATTTCATCTTGTCCACCTATGGCCAGGTGACAACTGCACCCTCTTGGAGGCAGGGGCGCAGTGCAAGGTAGTGAACCCGATATCAGACTTCTGCGGATGGACCGGAATGCAGTGGCGTAGAGTGGGGGGTGCTGGGGGGGCCAGCCGCACCGGGCGCAAAATCTGGGGGGGCGCAGTGTCATGCTGCCATTTAGGAGCCTGCTCAGCCATCCTTAGTGTAGGAATCAGGTAGGTCTCTGTAGTGGTCAGTGTAATTGTCAGGTAGGTTTTTGTAGTGGTGAGGTAGGTCAGTGTAGGAATCAGGTAGGTCTGTGTAGTGCTCAGGTACGTCTGTGTAGGTGTCAGTATAGAAATTAGGTAGGTCAGTGAAGTGATCAGGTTGGTTAGTGCAGGAATAAGGTAGGTCAGTGTAGGTGTCTGTGTAGTGGTCAGGTAGGTCTGTGTAGGTGTCAGTATAGTAATCAGGTAGGTCAGTGTAGGAATAAGGTATTTCTATTTAGTGATCAGCTAGGTCAGTGTAGGTGTCAGTGTAGAGGTCTAGTAGATTTGTAGGGGGCGCAAATTACTTACCTTGCCCCGGGCGCTGACAACCCACGCTACGCCACTGCCGGAATGTGAGCCCAAGATTCCCCAGGGCGCAGAGTCTAAGACCCCAGCAGGTGTTCACCAGAGCCTCGGGTGGTGGGGATGGACTAGGCTGCAGCTGGGCCAAGATCGCGGCCCCTGGGGCCCCCCAGGTCATGCTCCGTAGGGAGAGAAGGGAAGCAGCCACTCAGGACACACGGAATGGTGAAGGGTAAGCCGAGGTCGGAGTAACAGGCAGACAAGGGTAACCAAGGGATAGGCCAAAGGTCAGGGTAACAGGCAAACAGGAATAGTCAGAGACAAGCCAAAGTCGGTACACAGAAAAGTAGATCAAGCACACGGCAAACAGGAAACAGGAAACAAACACTGTTGAACAGCAAAGCAGACCTGCAGTGCACTGGTCAATATAGACTTCCTGTGATAACCTGGGTGGGGCAGGAACAGGAAGGAGAGGTGATAAAAAGGAAGTAGAAGTGCAGTCTGACGTCTAATACAGACATGAAGGGACAGGTAAGCTTGCCAAACTCTATTGCAAGTCCATGACAGTAACCCCCCTCTTACGAGGCCTCCCCCTACCTTGCCTGGGCCCGGGTTTAGAGGGACACCTCAGATAAAACCTTCTTAACAGACGAGGTGCAAAGACCTCCGATGCAGGAACCCAAGACCTCTCCTCAGGACCAAAGCCTTTCCAATGAACAAGGTACTGAAGAACGCCTCTACAGAGTCGGGAATCCAGAACTTGACTGACCTCGTATTCCTGATTATCCTCAGAGACCGGTGCCATGGTAGGGAAAGGACGAGAGAACTTATTGAGGACTAAAGGCTTCAGAAGGGAAACATGGAAGGAGTTAGCAATTCTGAGGCTTTTGGGGATCTGAAGTTTGAAACAAACCGGATTCAGTTTAGAAAATATAGTATATGGACCAATGAATCCTGAAGCAAGCTTCAGGGAAGGGACTCGAAGCTTGATGTTCCTGGTGGAGAGCCAAACTTTGTCCCCTGGCTGAAGAGAAGGCGGTTTACGCCTGTGGCGGTCAGCAAAGCCTTTGAATTTGTCGGCAGCTGTGTTTCAAAACTTTGTCAATGAAATCTTCAGGGACCTGCTGTACCAGTTTATTGTCATCTATCTGGATGACATTCTGATCCACAGAAACCATGTCCGCACTGTACTCCAGCGCCTTAGAGAGAATAATCTCTATGCCAAGCTGGAGAAATGTTCCTTTGAATGTTCTGAGGTCCTATTTCTAGGATGCTTTGTCTCAAGTTTGGGCCTTCGTATGGATCCTGGGAAGGTCTTAGCCATTCCCACCTGGCCCCTTCCTGCTAGTCTTAAGGCCACACAGTGCTTTCTTGGCTTCACAAATTACTATAGGCAGTTCATAAGGAATTACTCTTCCATTGCCTCACCTATAATCGCTTTGACCAAGAAGGGTGCTAATGCCAAAGTCTGCCCCCCCGAAGCTGTCGCTGCGTTTCAGGATCTGAAACAGGCCTTTGTCTCTGGGCCTCTCTTGAAGAGACCTAATCCTGGGGATGCATTCTTTATTGAAGTGGACGCTTCTTCAGTGGGGGTGGGAGCTGTTCTTCTTCAACTCTTTGAGAAGAAACGTCAACCATGTGCGTTCTTTTCCAAAAAAATTTCTCAGGCAGAAAAAAATGATGCCATCGGCGACCGGGAACTTCTCGCAATCAAATTGGCGCTGGAAGAGTGGCGTCATCTTTAGGAAGGTTCTCCTTACCCCATACCGATCTTCACCGATCACAAGAATTTACAGTACCTACAGAATGCTAAACGTTTGAATCCCAGACAGGCCAGGTGGAGTCTTTTCTTTTCCCGTTTTAATTTCACGATTACGTACAAACCTGGTTCCTGCAACGGTCGGGCTGATGCACTTTCTAGGTCCTTTGACACTTTGGATGAGGAGTCCACTCCTGAACCTGAGCCGATCATCCCCACTTCATGCATTATTGCCCATTCTACCACCCTGGACTTGAAGATTCCTCCCGGTAAGACCTTTGTCCCCACTGAGCTAAGAACTAAGATTTTTCGTTGGGGGTATGATTCCATCTCCTGGGAGGACCGGAATGGCCCCCTCGGAGGCTTTTGGCTATGAGGTGTCGGATGTCGACATGAGCTGGTACTTGTGGTCAAATTAATATTGGAAAATGAATACATCTGTGAAGTTTGGTAAGCGTTAGATACTTCCTGAAATTATGGAAAAAGAAGATCAATGTTGTTGAATTAACATATTTTTATTTGAAATATTTTCTTATTCTTTTCTTTTTTCCCTTTTCTCTTTGAAATGGTATGTTAAGGCTTCTATGAAATCTTGGCCTTTCACTAGGTGAACAAAGTTGCTTATATTCCTGATGAAGCAAGGACTTACCCTGCAAAATGCATTGAATGGGCAACCACCTATAATTTACCACTGCTACCATAGTGTTTGTATGCTGCTATAACCATGTTATGTCTTTTGTATTGACTATTTTAATATTGGTAATAAACTATGTCTGGAATTTTTACAATGTTGTTGCTTACCTCTATACTATAGATAATAGATCCGTTATAGTCCCACATTCTTCCCTTTTTCACTGGGTTCTAGGACCAGTGAAACCTCCTTCTTTTTTAACATAACAATTAGGGATGTGGATCTGTTATCAGGATATGGGTTAATCTATATATATATATATATATATATATATACACACACTCTACTATATATATATATTTATATATATATATATATATATATATATATATATATATATGTATATATATACAGTAAACCCCCGCTCCATCGCAGGTCAGTTTTTGCGGTCCCGGTATATTGCGTTTTTTTTTTGTAATGTTATTTTACTATATAAATCTTTAAAAATTAAATATTTTTGTGTTTTCCATAGCTCTTGCTATGTCTCTCAGTATCTTTTATGTGTTTAAATGAGTTTCTATTGTTTTAAAAGTGTGTTTAAAGACCTTAAAATGCTTTTACACGTACAGTGACAGTAAAAAAAAACATGGCTACAATGCATTTTAATAGGGTTTTTCTATTTTGCGGATTTTCACTTTTCGCGGCTGGGTCCGGAACGTAACCCCCGCAATGGAGGGGGGTTACTGTATATATATATTCAGGGCATCTGAATTTGAATTTTGTAATTCTTATTGTTTGAAAAATCTTAATAAAAGATATAATAAAAAAAAAAGTGGGTCCCACTTTTTTATTATATCTTTTGTTAAGATTTTTCAAACAGGTGTTCCGAAGAAAGTGGCCAGTGAGTAAATATATATATATATATATATATATATATATATATATATATATACACACACACATATATATGTATATATATTTACACACACTGTAATATAATATATATAATATAAAAAATATACAACATATATATTTCACAGTTGGAATAAACCCACCATTAACTGGTGTGCCCCCTATCCATCCCTGTTTCTGTTTTTTAATTCCAGTAGTTTAGTAGTTCCACTACATAAATCTTTTTACGCCATTTATTTGGAATTCTGTGCATGTGAATTTGAAATTTGTAATTTTTATTTTTTGAAAAATCTTAAAAAAAGATATAATAAAAAAAGTGGGACTAAACCCTGAAAATAGAAACTTTCTAGGTTGTAGAATGTTTTGGACATGCAAAGTCTCTTGTGACAAAATGCGAGACAGCACTGCCAGATTCTTGACCTCCTAGGGAGAGCCAGCAGAGTTTAAAGCGGAGTTCCGGCCTCAAATACCTTTTTAAACTAAAAATACCCCTATAATACTAATCCATCGCCCTTTACAGAACTGCTATTCTCATACTTACAAGGTGTACGGTATTGGATTTTAGTCAAAATCTTACTTTTAAAAATGCTGTCTGGGCGCGGCCATCTTGGATGTGGGCATCTGAAGCCGCAGTGTAATCTGGTGTGTCCTTCTTCCTGATTCCAGGGAGTGTTCTGAGAGTTCTTCCTGATTCCAGCCTCCTGGGAGTGATGACAAACAGCTCCCATGATGCAATGCAAAGGCGTCAGGGATGTCGGTGGCCGCGGCCACAGAGGGGGGGAGAAGGAGGAAATACAATCAAAAATGCCATGAAAATAAGGTAAGGGACCCCGAAAAAAAATTGTTGACCCCAATTGTTGATCAGCATAGCGAGCACTCCAGGAATCACTAAAATTGCAAAATAGGCTGTAACTCCGCTTTAAGGCCTGTACACACAATCAGAAAATTGTATGAAAAATACAACCAATCGTACGATAATCTGATCGTTAGTACACAGTGTTTGAGAGCAGATCAAGCCAGATTGTACGAAAATATCCAAATGGACAAGCAGAAAAATTGTTCTCGTACGATAACAGATTATACGATTTTCATTTAATTAGTACAGTTTTCATCCAAAAATACAATCCAATCCATTACATCACTTTCATATTTTGTCGTACAATAATTTTCGTAACTTTAGTAACCTCTTGATTTTCAATATGGAAATTAGAATGCCAAAAAAAAAAAAAAAACGGACGGTCATTTGTCCATTGTGTGTACCAGGCTTTGGCAAAAACATTTCCCAGCCTGAGGATTGGATAATAAAGCAGCAGCAGCACAATGATGAGGTCATCCTTCTGTTCTCTTGTCAGCATCTCCATTTTTAACTTTTGTGCAGTGCAGCAAAACCTGTATAACAGTTTTGTTTTGTTTTTTTAAGAATGTCAGCTTTAAAGGATCATGTCTGTATTAGTGTAATCTGTGCAATTCCTAAGGCTATGCATATTTAGTGGACTTGTGGATGAACTTTCAAACATAAAGGCTAGTCATTTTCTCTCACAAGTACGTACAAATGCCAGATAGAATAAATTAACTGATCACAGGAATTTGTGTGTAAGGTGTGCATTGTATGATCATTTGGTTATCCTAAGCGGGAGAACTGGACATTAGCTCCTGAGCTTCCATTCTTGTGCAAAGCCATCTATGAGATCATATATAAAAGAGAAAAGCCAAAATGAAAAAAAGTTTCTAGTAAAAAAAAGTTTCAAGAAAGTAAAACGACTTCACGGTACTTTAGCAAACTAGTATTTATAACATTCCTTTACGTGTTCTACTACAAACAACCTGTAAGGTCAGTAGTTTGTAAGATCCTATTTCTTTGATGTCAATGCTATTGTTTGTAAAGACCACACACTGTCTAGGATATACACAGAACACTGGAATCTCGTCATAGGACCTGCAAGCAGGAATAGGGCTGCTCCCAAAACAGGAGTTGTACGTCCATTTAAATAAATACATCTATATAATTGTTGTTCCACTTCAGACGGGCAAGCTGTACTTTTGGAGTGCTGTATTATTTATTTTTTCAAAAAGAAAAAATAACATTCTTAGTATGGATGTCAATTTATTCCCCCCCCCCCCCCCCCCCCAATATTCAGACCCATGGTTATGCACGTGCTCTTTATAGCTAGATTACTGTTTCTTAGGAAATAGAGGTGCAACATAATACCCAGTATCTCAGACATTAAACACATAGACCAAACGGTACTATATAACAATCATACAGCATACCAGATAAGAAGACGTGCATAATTTCTTAAAGAGGTTGTAAACCTCAGAATTTTTTTTTTTTAAAAACGAACACCTGAAAGACAAACACATAATGAGCTAGTATGCATCGTATACTAGCTCATTATGAAATACTTACCTTAGAACGAAGCCTCGAAGTGCCGACCGCTCACCACTCTCATGGGTGACATGTCCAGTCGCCCTTCTTCCAGGTTTGCGGCATTCGGTCATCTGATTGGCTGGACCCCCGATGACGTCACTTTCGCGCATGTGCACGTGAGCCGACGGTCATGGCATGGGGCTCTGAAGGAACGGCACGAGCGGCCGTTCCTTCAGAGCACATGCGCCAGTGATGTCACTGGCTGCATGCAAAGTAAATATCTCCTTAACGGTGCATGTTTAGGAGATATTTACAGTACCTATAGGTAAGCCTTAATATAGGCTTACCTATAGGTACAAGTTGCAGAGGAGGGTTTACTTCCTCTTTAAGACATGGTACACATGGACAACATTTCGAAGTAAAAGCAACCTATACTTACCTCTGATAAATTCCAAAATGCTAGTTGGACATACTTTTGGCAAGTTTACTTCCACATTTGTTCAGCTCGGTTTCTTTTTTTCTATATACAGTATCTTTATATAACAAACAAAGTTACTATATTGAATAATGCAACCTATAATAATGCTTAGAGATGTACAAACCATACCTCTCAAACTGCAATATTGTTTTTGCATGCATTGGATAACATTCTTGCCCAACTCTACGTGAAGAGATAGGCTCCTACTCTTCTTTCTATTCTGATGGTTGGAAGTACAGTAAAACCTTGGATTGTCGAGCATAATTAGTTCCCGAATTGTGCTTATAATCCAAAAGCACTCTTATATCAAAGCGAATTTCCCCCTAAGAAATAATGGAAACTCAGATGATTCATTCCACAACCACAACCAAAGAAAAAAATAAAAATAAAATGTCTATAGGGAATGCATTAAGCAGAATCCATCAGGAGTTACAGGGTATATAATAGAAGAGAGGCGCCTCTAAGTGTAGCAATATGGTTACATTTAATGAAGGTAAAAAATTTAGCAACTCACATGGCTGATGATTAAAACAGGCACATCTGAGTATGCAAGCATCTGGGGTAAAGCTGTCCACATATACCGTCCTCCGCACCACCATCGACGTCATCTCTTCCAAGCTGCGCTCCACAAGCACTTCAAGCCTTGATTTCAGAATGCTCTATTGTAGGGTAGTCTTCGCGGTCATCAGACTGACAGCAGTGAGAGCCGGCGGTGAGGACGACGGTCTATGTGGACAGCTTTACCCCGAATGCCTGCATACTTAGATGTGCCTGTTTTAATCATCAACCATGTGAGTTGCTAAATGTTGCACCTTCAATAATTGTAACCATATTGCTACACTTAGAGGGCGCCTCTCTTACTTGAGCCTGAAAGAAGTTAACCACTTAAGCCCCGGAAGATTTGGCTGCTCAAAGACCAGGCCCTATTTTGAAATTCGGCACTGCATTCCTGTAACGGACAATTGCACGGTCATGCAACGCTGTACCCAAATGAAATTGACGTCCTTTTTTTCCCACAAACAGAGCTTTCTTTTGGTGGTATTTGATCACCTGTGCGATTTTTACTTTTTGCGCTATAAACAAAAAAATTTTTATATGAAATTCTCAAAAAAAATTTAAAAATCTAAATTTTTTAACATTTTAGGCCAATTTGTTTTCTGCTACATATTTTTGGTAAAAGAAAATCACAAGAGGCATATTTTGATTGGTTTGCGCAAAAGTTATTGCGTTTACTAACTACAGGAAAGATTTATGTAATTTTTATTGTTTTTTTTTAAACTAGTAATGGCTGCGATCTGCTATTTTTTTTTGCGGGACTGCGACATTGCGGCGGACAGATCGGACCCTTGACTTAAATTTTTTACACTTTTGGGGGTACCAGTGACATTACTACAGTACAGTAATCAGTGCTATAAATATGCACTGTTACTGTAAAAATGACACTGGCAGGGAAGGGGTTAACTTTATTGGTGATCCAGGGGGTAAGGGTGTCCCTAGGGGCGTGATTCTAACTGTCAGGGGGCGTGGCTTGTTAGATCATCACAGAGACATACGATCCTACATAGCAGGATTGCATAGCCTCAGTGATGATCTAAGGGAGAATGACAGACGGCTGTGTTTACATCAGCCGTCTGTCTTTCTCCCTCTGTTGTGGGAGATCACGAGTGGCCGGCGGACATCGGAGCCGCCAGTCACACACATGGGGATGTCCGTGAACGGGCGGGAGCGCGTCAGCGGCGACACGCGCTCGCCCCCTAGAGGCTAGTGGGCAAGTGACGTACCCATACGTTACTTTGCCCAGGAGAGGCTGACTGCCGCAGTATATAGTCGTGCGGCAGTCGGCAAGTGGTTAAACATTAACCCTTTGCTAGTTAAACTTTTGTTCATAGCATTACTGTTCCTCCCTGACATGGACAGCTCCTCTCACTGAAGTAGCACTAAAGTCATATCAAATCTTTACAAATCTCACAGAAGTAGTGCTGAAGTAGTGGTTGTAGTTGGGCTTTAAATCATACTACTTTAAATCGTACCTGGTGTGTCAGCAGGGTTCTACTCAGTTGCTATTTGTACTGCAAGACATCACATGTTTATCAAGTTAGAATTTATTTACATTCGCAGACCAAGTTATTCGCAATCCAAAGTTTTACTGTATTGCATCTGCTCCTTTCATAATATCACTGTCTGCAATGTATCTCTGTACCAGAATTCTGGCAATTTTATACAATAACTCAATAAAAATCAGTTTGAAGAAAGAAAAATAACTCTTTAACAAGAGGAAGTCTACACTGTTGTTTTTTAACCACTTTACGTCCAGCCGCCGCAGATGTATTGCGGCAGGCTGGCTGTCCCAGGCAAAGCCCCGTACATGTACGGCGCTCGCCTGGGATGAGCTACGGGGTGATCGTGCGCAGTCGGCGGCACGCTTCCACCCCTGCTCGTCAGCAGGGAAGCTGGCGCGAGTGTCAGGCGGCTCCGATGGCCGCCTGACACCGGCGATCTCTCCCCACTGACAGAGAAGGACGGATGGCTGATGTAAACACAGCCATCTGTCCTTCTACCTGACATGATCACAGAGACCATGCGATCCTGCTTTATAGGATCGCATGTCTCTATGGTCATCTCACAAGCCCAACCCCCCCCCCCCCCCACAGTTAAAATCACTCCCCTAGGCTTAAATTTAACCCCTTGATCACCCATAGTATTCACCCCTTCCCTGCTCCCCTAGGCTTAAATTTAACCCCTTGATCACCCATAGTATTCACCCCTTCCCTGCCAATGGCATTATTACAGTAACAGTGAATATTTTTAGCACTGATTACTGTAGTAATGTCACTGGTCCCCCCAAAAGTGTAAAAAATGTCAGTTAGGGGTCCGATCTGTCTGCCAAAATCGCAGATCGCCGCCATTACTAGTAAAGAAAAAAAAAAAAAACAATAAAAATGACATAAATCTTTCCCGTAGTTAGTAAACGCAATAACTTTTGCGCAAACCAATCAAAATACGCTTATTGCAATTTTTTTTACCAAAAATATGTAGTAGAAAACAAATTGGCCTAAAATGTTAAAAAAAATTAAATTTTTACATATTTTTGAAACATGGAATGTTATATAGCAGAATGTGAAAAACGTTGTGTTTTTTCAAAATTGTTGCCCTTTTTTGTTTATAGCGCAAAAAATAAAAAGCGCAGAGGTGATCAAATACCACCAAAAGAAAGCTCTATTTGTGGGAAAAAAAGGACGTCAATTTTGTTTGGGTACATCATCGCACGTCTGCGCAATTGTCCATTAAATTCATGCAGTGCCGAATCGCAAAATAGGGCCTGGTCATTAAGCAGCAAAATCTTCCCGGTCTTAAAGTGGTTAAAACTATGTTTATTGCTCTTAAAAAATAAAAAGTATATATATTTAATGTGTACAAAAGACAAAAAATTTAACAAAGACTTCTAATAAAAAATAAGATATTTAAGCAAACTTTGATAATCTCAAGTGATTCTTTTCACCATAAACAATTGGTCAGGTACTTCCTTGAAAGCTCAAAGCCCAGGGCCCAAATGCTTAAAGTTGAGCTCCACCCAAAAGTTTGGTTCCACTTAAAGCATTCCTCCCCCGCTACATTTGGGGAAGGGGGTACCTAGTTTTGACAGGTACCCGCTCCCATTTCCGCTCGGACCGCCTAGATGATAATAATGGAAGTTTTCCTCACCCCCCCCCCCTCCCTGCCTGCAGGCTTCTGGGACACGTCACAGGTCCCAGAAGACTGCTGGACCATTCAGCAAGAGCAGTGGCACTTAGGGAGAGGAGAGAGAGAAGCGATGGTTTAGGTGACCACATCGCTGGATCCTGGGATGGGTGAGTGTGTGTTTATTAAAAGTCAGCAGCTACACTTTTTGCAGCTGTTGACTTTTAATAAACATAAAAACAACTGGAGCTCCTCTTTATTAACTCTAGGGGAGGAGGAATAAGGTTTAACATTAGCTTACTCCTGACTCCTGACTTACTCCTGGCAAGTTCATTTTACTTGATGATGTCACCATCTAGATGACGTCACCTTGCACAGATAGAGGGAGCCTGCTGGAATGAAGATTAAGGTAAATATTACTTATTCCTTATCCCCTAAAGGTAATGGATATTTTACTCGTGTAGTGTGGAGGGGGGCACGGCAAGGGTCATTTTTTTCAAATTCCTAAAGTTGGTCTTTAAGGTAAACCTACAGTGGCTTTCCAAGATTACCTTAAGAAGGTAATTATCATGGTTTTATCATGAGGTCAAAATACACCTTATGTTCCATAGTTTATGAAATTTAAGAGGTTTATTTCTCTTCCCATACATAACCTTCTCATAAGGGATTATCTGATTTATTAACAGTTTCCCCTGGAAGATAAAAAAACACATAATCCAAGTCTTCATTTGACATGGTGGGCATAAAAAGTTGCCATGTAGTTCTAACTGCAAGGGGAGACATGCCCAGTTTGGTATGTAGTAATCAAGCCAACCCTTTAGGACCTTTTGATCCCCTTCTTAGGACGCAGTTGGATTTAGGCATTTTCTGAGTTCTAAATTTTTCCTCTAAGCCATGATGAGGTTGTGGAAAACTGTAAAAGAAAGAACAAGGCAACTCATACTTTTCCTAAAATTTTGTAAACACTATCAGAACGCATTCATAGTACATATTTGATAAGGTGGCATTTCCATGAGATTTTCACAAAATAGAGCTATGAACAGTATATAACTGTTTATGATTTAAATTATACTATGAAGATAAATCATAGGGCAGACCCTGAAATGATACCAATCATTTAACACCATTCTACACAGAGATCGACAACTTTAGGATTTGTAAATGCAGTTTGTGATTAAAGCGTTTGTGGGTGGGGTCTACTGCACCTGTGTATGGGAGGTAATCATCAATGACCAGGCGGGGATTGCAGTTATGTGAAAAGTCAAACATTAAAGCAGTTCCCCCGATTTGGAGATGAGCTTTACTGTGTGTAGTGTTGAACTGCACAGTTCCTCTGACAGGTGATTTGCCCCATGTTGCTACACAATATACTTGTATGTTTTGCATTAG
>NC_138769.1:239621185-239658685 GCF_965119305.1 Pelophylax lessonae
CTGGGCCAACTCAATATTGAACCCTACGGACTAAGACTGGGATGCCATGAAAAGTTCGTGTGCATGTAAAGGCAGGTGTCCTAATACTTTTGTAATACTTTTGGTAATATAGTGTAGGTACTAGGGTTTAGATAGATAGAATTAGTTTGTGTTTTGAAAGGTAAATTTAGTTGCCACACTGTAGTCGGTGTGACTGTAATGTTTTGTTAGGTAAAATCATAATTTGCTCACTGTACTTAGTATAGCTGTGATGAATTAGTTAGCTCTGTTCAGTGTGCTCAGCTGCTGCCAGTCTGTTTGATAGCTTCTTCTATATCCAGGGAACTTGCAAAGTTTATTTTCCTGGAGAGGATTAGTCCAGCCTGGAGGGCATGCTGTCCTCCCAGGCAATGCTGCTATGGCTGCTGTCATGAGGCCCCAGGTGGGCGACCTAAGGGCCTGGATGCTGGAAGGAGGCAGCCAGCTTTTTCTTGGGTCTTGTGTGAGTACAGACGCTTTGGGAGATCTTGGGGACCTTTGTGCTTTTGCTACCCTCTGGTGCTAAAGAAAATCAGCTGTGGGTCTAGTTAAAGGAGACACTGACTGGTGTCATGAATAGCTTTGTCCATCTAATCTACTTAAAGGAACTCTGCTCTTGTGGCTCCAAGAAAGTAGTTAACAGTTAACTAATACTACTTCTATTACTGCTACCATAAAGCTGAAGTCTACTGTTTGCTACAAGCACAGACTTTAACCACTTGCCGCCCGACTATATACGACGGCGGTCAGCCCCTCCCAGGCAAAGTGACGTAGTCAAAGTCACTAGCCTGGGAGCCAATAGGGGGCGAGCGCGCGCCGCCAGAGGCGTGCTCCCGTGCCCGCTCGTTCCCTATGCAGCCCGCGCGTGTGACCGGCGGACCCGTTGTCCGCCGGTCACTCGCGATCGTCGGGTGGAGAGGGAGAAAGGCAGGCGGCTAATGTAAACAAAGCCGCCTGTCATTCTTCCCTGTGTAAAAGCACAGATCATACGGTCCTGCTATGTAGGACCGTTGATCTCTGCTGTTACACACACAGCCACATCCAATCACAGTATGAAGCACGCCCCTAGGGACACACTTAACCCCTCCCTCTCCAATAAAGTTAACCCCTTCCCTCCCAGTGTCATTTTTACAGTAACAGTGCATATGTATAGCACTGATTACTGAAGTAATGTCACTGGTACCCCCAAAAGTGTAAAAAATGTCAGTCAAGGGTCCGATCTGTCCGCCACAATGTCGCAGTCCCGCAAAAAAAATTGCAGATCGCCGCCATTACTCATTTTAAAAAAAAAACAATAAAAATGACAAAAATCTTTCCCTTAGTTAGTAAACGCAATAACTTTTGCGCAAACCAATCAAAATACGCTTTTTGTGATTTTTTTTACAAAACATATGTAGCAGAAAACAAATTGGCCTAAAATGTTAAAAATTTTGATTTTTACATTTTTTGGGTGGGGAATTTCATATAAAAAAATGTGAAAAATATTGTTATTTTTGCAAAATTGTCGCTCTTTTTTTGTTTATAGCGCATGATCAAAAATCGCACAGGTGATCAAATACCACCAAAAGAAAGCTCTGTTTGTGGGAAAAAAAGGACGTCAAATTCGTTTAGGTACAGCGTCGCACGACCGCGCAATCGTCCGTTAAAGTCACGCAGTGCCGAATCGCAAAATAGGCCCTGGTCAGGAAGGTGGTAAAATCTTCCGGGGCTTAAGTGGTTAAAAAAGCTTGTCCTGAAGAATGCCTACTGTAAGTTCTTAAATATACAAAGTTCTTGTTTTTGGAATATCCCACCTAATTCCCTCAACTCCATCTGAGTTCTCCAAAAATAAAAACAACACCTATACACTGTTCATTGAAGAAAAGAGTGAATGAGCCTGTGTGCCTGACTGTGGGGTTGAAGATTGAGGGTAAACCTGGACAGTATTCCTGCAGCTGCTACCAGTATAGTGATACAAGTGTCTTCAACAAATAACACTTAAATGCATATACAAATCACTAGCCCAACTGTGAAATACTAGTCAAAACAAATTTACATTTTATAATACTCTAAAAATTAATTGATGCCATATTTGCAACACTGCAAAGTGACATCCAAAGTAAAGCATGCAATGTATAGTGAGTCCACAAATGTGTAAAGTAGTGACAGTGTCCACCATTCAAATAATACTTCTGCTTATACAATCTTGTTTTCAGCTTGCAGAAATCCACACTCCACCTCTGGGCCCTGTGCATTTGTGCTTAACCTATGTGCAGAGAGGCAGCTCACCTCAACTTTAGACACGTATTCTCATACAGGTCTATAAGTGCCTAAGTCTGCTGTCTCCAAGTAAAACTCAGAAATAAAAGAAGGGTTTGGACTTTAAATGAGAGACATGACAATACTGGCACGACAAAAAGGAACACATTTATTGCTACATACAGATATGCAGACATAGCATGTATATTATAAAAAACCAAGGTAGTAGGAGAGCTGGTAAGTGGTCCCCAAATCCAGGTTCATAACAACCAGCATGGCAAAAATTCCAAGAAGTAGAGGGTAATTTGATAAAATCATGACATCAGCAGACTCAACGCGTTTCGTGGGCTAAGTTTGCCACTTTATCAGGAGTAGATGTATGATATATATCTATGAAAAATATAGGAGTATAAGAAAATTGCAACAATGATGAATGGAAACTGGAGGGGGGAGGGAAAGGGAGACAAAGCCCCCAAATTCCCAAACTTACATTGCAGCTCTAGCAGCACTAGCGCTGGAGGTAGAGACATGACCCTGGGTGTCTCAGGGCAGGCGGACAAGGCGAGACACGCCACACACATGGAGAGTGTGGGTTAAAGCAAATAGAGTATTAACAGTAGCAACATGGAGTGATATCTATAAAGAGTAAGTGAAAAGAATATATAATAATTCTGCATATACATAAATATCCATGATACTACCAGCATAGTGTAAATAAGGTGTCACGGTTCTCGCCTTGGCTTTAAGACAGTCAGGCGTGGTCGCCGTTAAGTACCTAACATGGGATTTGAACCTGTGTACTTTGACATTCTGTCCTGTTAACCTGCCTCTGAGCCACACTTCAGCTCATATGGATCCAGTCTTGTTAATCTGGTATTCCCTTCAGCACTAGGGGGCTGGACTTCACCTGAGTGTGCTCTTGTCTCTCATTGACCACCTGAAGCTAATTGCTCAATTAAGCAAGCTATAAAACACTGTCTCTCACTGAGAGCATTGTCAGTTCATTGCTGATCCTTCCTTGTTCCTGTGTTGCTGATCTATGTTCCAGACCTTGTTCCTGTGTTCCTGTTTCCCAAGCGTGTGTTCCAGACTGACTCTGGCTTCCATCCTTACCTTGTTGTTCCTGTGATCCTTATCCGGACTCCTGTCTTCCAGTGACTTCTGTTATTCCTGGACTTCCCTTTCCATTGCATTCCTGCCGGTCCTGCCTATTGGAGCATTGTCCCTGCCAAGCCCCCGTGCACAAATTCACAGGCCAGGTGGCTTTCTTACCTGGTCACCTTGGACTGTGGATATCTGCAAGGGTGAGCGTCCATCTCTGCGTTACAGACTCCGACAAAGGTAAGCCTTGTGACATAAGGAGTAAAAGGGTCAAATAAAAGTGAATCGTGGAACAAAATGGGATGAGAAAAAGTGAGGACGTGTGTCTGGCCAACACCAGGGAGAGTGTATGAAAACCCATGTGATGGGATCATGAGCCACAGATGAATAGAAATCCAGAAAGGGGAGAGAAAAGGAATTGTGCAAGCCAATGTAGAACCTGAATCAAAGGCATCACCGATACAAGGTTTCATAACCATAATATAAAAAGGTGCCAAGGAAGCAGAGCCAGAAAGAGACTAGTGAAAGAAGTTACCAAAAAGAATTGATCCCAGAACTCAAACACTAGTGTGTCCTGTCATCGCCAGCGGCCACCGATCACTGTGATCCCAGCGTCATGTGGGTGTATATAGATGGGGACTTCACGGGAATGGTAAACTCCATAGCAGGACCGTCCTGCGGGCTGCCTAATATACACTAAGGTGGAAGAACAGCCGTCGGCGCATTGGCGCCAAAATGACGCCGGCGCAGGGTTTGGCGCTGATGCGCGGCGCTGATGCGCGGCGGAGCCGCCCACCAAATCCCCCACGCCAAGAGGGCAAAGGGACAGAGGGAGGACACCCGCCACGCTTTGCAGCTCCCGGATGAGACAGCAGACTGTCAGCAAAACCAACCAGTGCATGCCAAAGTTTAATGTAATATGAAATGCTAAGAACATGAGAAAAAAAAAAAACCTGTATTTGGGGACCACTTACCAGCTCTACAACTACCTTGGTTTTTTACATTATACATGCATATCTCTATGTATCAATAAATGTGTTCATTTTTGTCCTGCCAGCCTTGTCATGTCTCTCATTTAAAGTCCCAACCCTTCTTTTATTTCTATTGAACAGGGATGGAGGCGCATGGCATGTCCCCCCGTGCGCCTCATTTAAAGTCCCACACCTCCCCCCCCCCCCCTTCTTCCAAGTAAAACTGCTTGCCAAAGGATAATGACCCTTTCAAATGGCCCCTCTTCTCCAGCACACCTTGATAGCAGTACTCATAAAAATAAAAGGAAGTTCCTCTCATTTTTCACTTTTTGGGTCCTATTGCATGTGGTACTGATGTATAAACACAAGGAACTTCCTGGCAGAAAGTGCAGAACTCGGCGATGTAGAAAGACACAGCATAGTTCACATACCACTCCACACTTTGCACATTGTTTTGTAATACCACACATGGTATTTGTTATCACCCCATTGGTTAATTGATACTTTTTTAACCTTGGAGTAAGCGCCCCACTATTTAAACACTAAATTTCTCATACAATTAAACCCAAACAGTCCCAGGGGTGTCATAAAGACGGTCTACTCCTGATCCCGCACCAGAACTTGCCAGTAGCTGCTGGCCAGATACAGGGTGGAGAAGAACTTGGCTTGTCCAATGGTCATTAAGGATTCCTCAATCTGAAGGCAGTGAGTAGGCATCCCTGTGGGTGCATGCATTGAGTTTACATTAGTCCACACAGAACCTTAGACTGCCATCCTTCTTTCTCACCTGGACAACGGGAACAGCCAAAGGACTGCCTTTCCTGAATCACTTCATATTGCAGAGCAAATCCTTGACCTCTTGCCGCAATGCTGGGGAATGTGATGGTACTGCTCCCAGATGGGCGGTGCGTCTCCCATGTGGACTGGATAGTCAATAGCCTGGTGGCAAACACTAGCAGGAGTTTTTCCAGCAGGGAATGCAGCAGTCTCTGTTGGGGTAGGGAAAAGTCTTTGAAGGGGATGTCCAGCTGATCCAGTAGTGACTTGTATTGGGTCTCATCCCAGGATGCCATAGCTGCCTGTAAAGGGGCGCATACCTCTTCCACCCCTGGTATGGCCTCAGAGATGCAGTGGTGAGGTACCCCATAGAGATAAGCCCGGTTGGCGTGCCTAGGCAGTGAGATTGGCATTGTTTCCACATTAATGAGTTGAACTAAGACTCTTCCCCAGTGAACCTTGGACAGGGTACAGCCCACCAGCCATTCCCCTGGTGTTACATGGTCCTTGCGGGGTTCCACCATAACACTGGCCCCATGTTGCTTCTTGTAAGCCCCAACAGGGAGTGACTAGCCCACCATTTGCAGGGGTGTCAAGAATAATTTTTGCTTGGGGGTGTACGGACCCCCCTCCCCCCTACTTGCCCAATTGTTTCCTGGTTGCTCTACGTTGGGCCTCATAGGCCTGGAGCACTCTGAGCCACACTGCTTGCTGGCTGCAGCCATGTCCCTGCTGGCCTGAATGTTTGTATTTGGCCAACAGGTGAGGTAAGTCCAGGTCTTTCAAACATTCATGCCCAGCACAACAGGCACTTCTGGGTTAACTGGGTCACAGGTCATCACTACTCATACCTGCTCCACCACCTGGTCCTGAATTTGAATTCTCACCTAAGTGATGCCTTCGACCAGGATAGGTATATTAATTACCGCTCTGAGATACAGCCAGCAGGGGTCCAGTTTTTCCCATGCTCCAAATCTTTGCACATAAAAATCATACTTCATGACAGTGACCTCTGACCCAATGTCAATAAGGCATGGGACTTCTTTCCCATTGACTAGGGTGGGTACTACTTGGCTCGGTGCGACCATGTCCACAGACTTGCTGGGACTTTGCATTGTCTGTCTCTGGTTCATCCCTCTGCCCCGGAAATCAATAGTTTAAAGATGGCCTGAATGGATTTTTGAATCCATGCCTTCTACAGTTCTTGGATATGTGTCGATAACGGCCACACTGCCAGCATTTCCAGTCCTCCTCAGGGTCCCTGTTCAGCAGGTTTTCACCCTTGTGAGGTTAGGGTGAGTCTTTTTTAGAGAAGGCTATCTCCTGTTTTAAGGTGGCTACATCTTGAGCTAGCTTTGTTAGCATGGTTTGCAGGGCTGACAACAATAAAGGTGCCAGGGCATACTCCTTGAGATATGCAGGTTAATACTTCTTGGTTACTGCCATCGTTGCATCTGCCTCATCTTGTTCCCGTGCAACCGCATCCACCACAGCATCATGAAAGGAGGTGGTAGGTTGTGCCTTAACTTTATCTTGCAGGGTTCTCTGGACTGGGCCAGTCTTCATGCCAGCTATGAACTGGTTCCTTAGTATATGGCCTGAATAAGTAATGTCTGCACATCCCTCTTTTCCATGCACTTCCAGAAGTTTTGCATGGCCACCGCATAATGAGTAAGGTTCTCATCCTCCTGCTTTTTCCTTACAAAGAATCTTCGCCTCAGCTCCAGAAGCAGTTTCTTCTCCCCAAACAGGCCCTCCAAGTGGAACACAATCTGTTCTAAGGTAGCTCCCTCCTCATTTGGCAGCACCATCACCACGTGGTGGGCATTATCTTCTAAGGCGTTAATAGCCAGCCACCAGCCAGGCTGGAACCTGGTACAGACACGCAGCACTTTCCAGTCTCTTCTCCCACTCTGCAAGAAAAAGTTAGAGCCATTAAACTTTGGTATTAGGGTTAGGGCCAATCCTAACGGAGCTATGGTGGAGCCCAATCCTCCTTCCGCACCAGCTGCAAGAGATATATCCTGCCGACTGTCATCAAATGTGGGTGGGTGCAGCATGGTGCGGTGATAATAACACACACACAGTCCAGGTGCAATCAATTGCACTTGTATTGTGGCAATAGCAGAACTTGTATGTTAGTAAAGGCATAACAGTTCGCAACAAACCCTGTGGGAGAGGACCCAACCGGGAGCACTCACGAATGCCAACAGCATGTAGCACAGCAGGTAGCAGCCCAACTGACAGTGTCTGTCTGGAGAGGCAGAATTGACCTGGCTGTCTTGTACCCAAACAGGAAGATGTCCAAGGAAATTGTGAGCCCTATGCTTTCCCTTTTCGTCTGGAGCCTTTACCTGCTGCTAATATTGTCCCTGACAGATGGGAGACCTGTACCTACATTACCCACATGCGAATGTGCGCCAAAACCTGGGGAGCAGGGACCTAAAAAGACTCTGCTGACCAACGATGTCCGCCAAGGGTCATCTGGTTGCAGCGCAGCCAACTTTCTCTCCAAGCTTTGATGCTGCTATGGGTGGGTGCCACCTACAGTGAAGGAAGCAGACTGCAACTGTCTATAACTGGCTTCTGGTAAACGGTCATGCTGGATAACGAGCATTGGATCAGTGCTAAACCAGGATTCTGGAATCTGAAGACATGAAAAGGCTTTCTGCAGTTGTAGTAATCGCTGCACCCATTCAGTTAAAAATATATTTCATGTTGAAAATCCACCATTAAATGTAAGACACTGTAAATATCAGACACCGAAACATTTTGTCATAACAGACAGTCCATTCGCTATTTTATGTCTTAGGGTACCCATAGACATAAGATGCGAGTTTAATATTTGTGCATGAACTGACACATCTAGCTAACCATTCCATAAGAAATAGTTGATTGATGACATTTTTGAGTTGGTTTCAGGGATGGGCTGAACGTTCGAGTCTAACATAAGTTCGACTCGAACACAAGTTCGACTCGAACATTGGGTGTTCGTGTGTTCCCCCGAACACACAAGCAAATGTGGGGTTTGGCGGGAAGTTTCCCCACCGATGAGTGCCCCATAATGCACTGTGTGATTGCAGTGCATTAAGTGCTTGTGATTGGTCAAAGCATGCACCTGACCTGTATGCTTCGGCCAATCACAGCGCTATGTCCTGTCAGAGCCATGATTGGACAAAGGCAGGGTGCCCTTAGCCAACCATGGCTCAGGGGCTAAGTCCACGCCCCACACTATATAAGGCAGCTTACACGGCAGCCGGGTGTAGTGTGTTAGTAGAGATTAGGAGTGGATATTAGGCAGGTAGTTTGTAGATTGTGCTTTCATATTTAATTCAGTCAGTGCAGTGTAGTGTAGGGTTTATTCTTGTATAACACAGTGTACTGTAGTCAGTTTAGTGTAGTACTGTGCTTGTGTGTAGGGCAGTCAGTGCAGTGTAGTGCTGTGCTATGCTGATTCATCTTGTATGACACAGTGTACTGTAGTGCAGTGTAGTGTAGGGTTGATTTTTGTATAACACAGTGTAGTGTAGTCAGTGTAGTGCTGTGCTGTCATTCTTGTGTAACATAATGCAGTGGGGCCACTGAAGTGTTGGTGTATACAACACGTCTGTGTCACCCCACTGATCCCATTTTTTTTATATATATATATATATATATATATATATATATATATATATATATATATATATATATATATATATATATAATTTTTTTTTTTTTTCTTTTACATTTTTTTTTTTTTGCAGCATTAGGTTCTGTTGCTGTAATATTATTACTCCTCCTTCTGTTTCGCAGGTGCTATTAGTTCTGCGTCAGCAGTGGGGTTTTTCTTTTGTGTCGCAGAAGCAATAGTTGTAATTAGGGCATAATTGCTGTCCCCCCTTTTGTGTTGCAGGTGCTATTCCTTCTGTGTCAGCAGTGTTTTTTTTTTGTGGCGCAGAAGCACTAATTGCATTTAGGGCATAATTGCTGTCCTCCCTTTTGTGTCGCAGGTGCTATTCCTTCTGCGCCAGCAGTGGGGGTTTTTTTTTGTGGCGTAGCAGCACTTATTTTATTTAGGGCATAATTGCTGTCCTCCCTCTTGAGTTTATTAGGTTTTTCTTTATTAAAAAATATATATATAATAAAACGGTTTATAGTGCACCAAGTACAAAAGTATTGCACCCAAGCACCATATTCCCTTCCCACACTCTATAATAAAATGTTATAAACCGCCCCCTCCAAAAAATAAAAAAAACTATAATAAAATGGTTTACAGAGCACCAAGCACAAAAGTATTGCACTCAAGCATCATATTTCCATCCCACATTCTATTATACAAATTTATAAAAACCCCTCCAAAAATTCCCATCATGTCCGAAGGCCAACAAAGAGAGGCAGACATTCACAGGCCACTAAAAGAAGGCAAGCAGCCTCTGTGTCCACAGTGAAAAGTGGTGGTCATGGACATGGTGCATCGTCTGCAGGTGGGGCACGCGTATCCTTTTTTTTCTGGTGATGGCCCTTTTTATTGAGCCACAACATGCAGAAGAGTTGGTGGAGTGGATAACTAAGCCGTCCTCATCCTCCTCATCCTCTGTCACCCAGGCTCATACTAATTTGCCTTCCACCGCAGCTGCCAAAGGAGCCTATTTCACAGGCTCCTTGTCCACAGCTACTCTTTCCGTAGCCTCACCATCGTACATGGAGGAAACACCTGAATTATTAAATCATAGTGTCAGTTACATGATGCTGGAGGATGCGCAGCAATTTGAATGCTCCGATGTTGGTTCCCAGGTTGAGGAAGGGAATAACGTGAGCCTAGAGAGAGGGGGGTGACAATGACGGACAAAAAACTAGCAGTCATGTTGCAAAAGCTGCAGCATACAGCCAAGTTTGCTCCAGTGATTAGGATGGAGGGGATGATGAGATCACTGACTGTACTTGGGTGCCTGAGAGAATAGAGGAGGAAAGTGAGGAGGAGGAGGCGGAACAACTCCAATGAGGCAGGATGTCCTCCCGGGTCCGGCCTAAGGGCAGCCACCCTAATGCATCACACCACAGGGCTCCACAGGTGCAGGACACTTCTAAGTCCCCGCCAACTTTCAAAAGTTCATTGGTGTGGGCTGTTTTCAACACATGTGCAGCAGACCGCAGCGTTACTGTTTGCAATCTCTGTCTGAAGCGGATCAAGCATGGCCAGAACATCAACCGCTTGGGCACCACATGCTTGACAAGACATCTGATGAACTGCCATGCAATCCGTTGGCAAGAGCACATGAAAGACCTACATCATAATAAAATGCAGACTTCTACTTGCTCCTCATCTGGGATCTCTACCCCTACTATACTACAAGGCCTCTCAAAAACCAGCACTGAGAAGGATGGTGGTATAGCAATGGGCGCCACAGGTACTTGCACCCAATCTGCTAGCAGTACACCACCTGTTGATTTGACCAGCAGGCAAAGTTCGCTACCCTAGTTGCTGAACCATAAAAAAAAATACTGTCTAAATGCTAGCGTGGACAAATTGCTAGCACTACATAGTTAGTGAGGTTGAAAAAAGACATCAGTCCATCCAGTTCAACCTATGATGTGTGTGTGTGTTTGCTGTTAACCGTATATTGTATACGCCTGTATGTTGTGGTCTTTAAGGTGCCCATCTAATAGTTTTTTGAAACTATCGATGCTCCCTGCTGATACAACTGTTTGCGGAAGAGAATTCCACATCCTTACTGCTCTTACAGTGAAGAACCCCCTACGTATTTTAAGGTTAAACCGCCTTTCCTCTAGTTTTAGTGAGTGGTAACGTGTCTTATTGTATTCCCTTTCTCTGACTAGTTTGTTCCTTATGCTAGGGTCGCCAGTACAGTATTTTTACATTGATATCATATCTCCCCTCAATCGTCTCTTCTCCAGAGAGAATAAGTTCAGTGCTTGTAGTCTTTCCTCATAGCTGATGTCCTCCATTCCCCTAATTATTTTTGTTGCCCTTCTCTGGACTCTCTCCAGTTCCAGCACATCCTTCCTGAGGACCGGTGCCCAGAAGTGGACAGTATACGCCAGATGTGGTCGGACCAGAGTCTTGTAGAGAGGGAGAATAATCTCTTTATTTCTGGAGTGAATCCCCTTTTTTATACATCCCAGTATTCTGTTGGCTTTGCTTGCAGCGGCTTGGCATTGCATGCCACTGCAAAGCCTGTTGTCTACCAGAACCCCCAGGTCCTTTTCCATCCTAGACTCACCCAGAGGTTCCCCCCCTAGTGAGTAGCTTGCTTTCTGGTTTCTGGCACCCAAGTGCATTACTTTACATTTTTCAACATTAAACTTCATCTGCCATTTAGTTGCCCACCCCATTATTTTGTTTAGGTCCACTTGTAACTGCTGTGCCCACTTTCGTGAATTTGCGGAATGTTCTATACCCCAGTGGAAGGTTCCAAAAAATAAATTTCTTTTCACGTAAGGCCATTTCAGCTCTGTACCATCATGCGGAAGGCAATGTTGTGACCTCCTTGGACAGAGGGTTCACATTACTGCTGACTCATGGTCCAGCAGGCATGGTCAGGGACATTACATTTCCGTCAGGGCGCACTGGGTAACTCTGCTGGCAGCTAGGAAGGATGCAGGACAGGTTTCAGTGCTGGAGCTTGTTCCGCCACCACGCCTCCCAAACATTGGTGGTGGTTCTGCCACATCTGTTTACTCAATCCCCTCCTCTTCTTTTTCCTCTATGGCCTCTTCTGCTGAATTGTCCTCTGAAGCAGCAGTGCTCCCTACGCGTTCAAGGGCCACGCTAGCAGTCAGGCTAAGAAATGTCATGCAGTGCTTCAGTTGGTCTGTCCAGGGGACAGGAGCCACAATGGGCCAGAGATTCTGTCACCTCTACAGGGGCAGACTCCGATGTGGTTGACACCACGGCAGCTTGAGCCAGGAATGGTTGTATGCGACAATGGCAACAACCTTCTCTCCGCCCTCCAACAAGGACACTTGACACATGTTCCATGCTTGGCACATGTCCTGAATTTTGTGGTGCAGAGTTTCTTGAACAGATAACTGGGCTTACAAGATCTTCTGAGGCAGGCCAAAAAAGTCTGTGGCCATTTCTGGTGGTCCTACAATGCCAGTGCTCGGCTGGCTGACATTCAACGGGAATTCAACCTGCCCACCAACCGCCTCATTTGTGACATGCCCACCAGGTGGAACTCAACATTGGCACTGCTGCAGTGGCTGCACATGCAGCAGAGGGCCATCAATGAATACCTGTGTGAGTATAGCACAAGGACAGGCTCAGGGGAGCTTGGCTTCTTTTCGCCATGCCAGTGGCAGCTGCTAAAAGATGCATGCACTGTCCTGTCACCATTTAAGAAGGCCGTGACGATGCATGCATCAGTGACACTGTCCCTCTAGTCTTCCTGTTGGAGCACATGCTTCGTGGAATCATGGACAGGGCATTTGAGGCAGAACTGCAGGAGGAAGCGGAGGACTTCCTTTCACACAAGGCCCCCTTTATGCAGATAACATTCCTGTGGGGCCACAAAACACACAGGAGGAAGAGGAGGAGGATTGTGGCAACATGGATGTAGAGGATAACATACAGCAGTCTTCAAGGGCTGATTTTCATTCCCAAGAAACCTCTGGAATTGTACATGGCTGGGGAGAGGTTGCTCCTTACAATGTCATCCTTAGTAATCCAGAGGACTCAGAATCTTATGCCTCCTCAAACTTACGCTGCATGGGCTCCCTGATGCAGCAAACCCTGCAAAAGGACCCGAGGATTCGTGGTATCAAGAAGAGGGATCATTACTGGTTGGCAACCCTTTTTGATCCACGTTATAGGGGGAAAGTTGCAGAGCTCATCCTGCCTTCACAGAGGGAGCAGAGGATGAAACATCTTGAGGACGCCTTGAAGAAAAATTTGTGTAACACCTTTACAGACACTGGGATATTACCATTTCCTGGACTACGTGTTTCTGAGGCTTCGTTCGGTCAAAGGAGGAACGGTGGAGAAGGCGGCCGGCTGACCGATACCTTTAAACAATTCTTTAGTGCTCAGTGCCCAGGGCTGTAAGGTTCAAGCAACCATCGGCAGCATCTGCATCATATGGTTCAGGATTATCTAGGGGCACGAGCAGACTTGGAGACCTTTCCAACTGAGCATCCACTGGGTTGCTGGGTCTTGAAGATGGACCATTGGCCAGAACTTGCTCAATATGCAATCGAGCTACTAGACTGTTCTGCTTTCAGTGTGCTTTCCAAACTGACATTCAGTGCTGCTGGAGTTTTTGTGATGGATAAAAGAGTGCGTCTGTCCACAGACTCCATTGACCGGCTGACATTTATAAAAGTAAATTAGTCCTGGATCACCAGCAGCTATCAAGCCCCCCCCCCCCCGATGCTGATGTAACTTATTAAATTTGCTAAGCATCTGGGATCCCTTGAAGACTGCCTACGCTGCCTATTCTATCCCTGAATCTTAATTATGCTCGCTTCAAAAATTGTTTTTGGTTTACAGCACCACTAACACCCAAGGCCCACATTTTCAGCACCTGTATCACAGGTGCTTGTAATTTCAATGTTTGTTTCTAATTTTTAACAGCAGGGCCCATTCCTGCACCCAGCAAGAGTAACTGTGAGGGGTTACATTGTTCAGGCACCGCCAACACCCAAGGACCAATTTTTCTGCACATGTTTGACACGTACATGTAATTTCAACTTTTGTTTCTAATTTTTAACAGCAGGGCCCATTGCTGCACCCAGCAAGAGTAACTGTGAGGGGTTACAGTGTTCAGGCACCACCAACACCCAAGGCCCAATTTTTCTGCACCTGTATGACAAGTACATGTAATTTCATTTTTTTTTTCCTAATTTTTAACAGCAGGGCCTGTTCCTGTACCCAGCAAGAGTAACTGTGAGGGGTTAGAATGTACAGGCACCACTAGGGATGTGTGAGCAGTTTGGGCCGAGCGTAAGTTTGGCCTAAACATCGCCCAATTAGGTAATCACCTAACTCCTGAACAATATCGGCATTTAGCAGGAGTGCACAGTCATAAGTTTGGTAAGGCTTCCCTGCTGAGAGCTGACTTTAAAAAAATTATTGTAAAAAGTGATAAAAACTGCTTGGGGTATCTTTTTTTTTTTTTTAATTTTGGCGCAAGGTTCCCCTTAAAATTCATACCTACGCCGTTTTTTTTTAATCTGTATTGCCGGAACCCAACAATACATTACAGCCGGAACCTGACAATACATTACAGCCGGAAGCAAGTTTAAATTACATTTTTTCCTTTTGAAATGTCAGTATTGCTGCAACGGGCTACATACATGGTACAGATGCACCACTTTACAGACACATTAAGGGGGGACCCCCCCCCCAGGCAAGATATTTAAAGGAGTTTTTCATTTTTATGTTGCACTGCCCCCTTGAGGACTGCTGGATTGTACACCTTTGGATCCCCCTGGGTTACCGATAGCAACTGCAGCATGCATAATTTAACTCTTTACTCTCTGGCTCAGTCAATGAACAGTCTAGAGCAGTGGTTCTTAACCTTGTTGGAGGTACTGAACCCCACCAGTTTCATATGCGCATTCACCGAACCCTTCTTAATTGGAAAAATAAAATATGATTTTTTCAAATTCAAAACATAGGTATATATTTAGGTATATATTTATACATAGGTGCACAAAATGAACAAAACCATTAAAGAACAAAATATGGCATAACTTAACTTCAGCCTCTTTTCCCAGCATGATATTCGCCATCTTCAACACAGCTGGTTTTATGAGTGTTTCACCAATGGTGTGTGGTTTCCCCTGCGATCTGGTAAGCAACTTTGTATGATGCTATGAGGATCGGTTTGTTGGTGGGTACAAAGCCGAGAACAGGCAGACTAGCCTTTTCATTGAATCTGGCTCTCCTCACCTTGAATTCAGCGAGCGTTGTGTTCTTGTATTTTCCATCTCCATGCAGTTTAAGGAAGTGTTCTCTTAGTTTTGCCGGTGCTAGACTAGAATTGCTCAACTTGGCATTGCAAATCATGCAGTTAGGACGCTGACTCCCATCACGTTCCGTTATACATGTGAATCCATATTGTACATATTCGTCCGACCACTTTCTTTTTTTGCTCGACATAGTTAGTATGAAGGGATTAAAATATTAAGAAAGAAATCACACGACGTACCATCACGACAGTTACAATTCGACTACTGGGCGCACCAAATTCCCTGCAGCACAGATGGGCCAATCGATGTTGCGTGATCACCTGCAGCCAATGAGCGGGGCATGGCATCACGAATCATATGTCGGGTGTGTGTCTTGACCTCCACCGAACCCGCGAGACTGACTCACCGAACCCCTGGGGTTCGATCGAACCCAGGTTAAGAACCACTGGTCTAGAGGATGTAGTTGTTTTTTTGGCTTTATTAAAATTAGAGATGGGAGAAGGGAAGAGTGGGATACTCCAATTTGAACTATTCACAGCAGATGAAGACTCCTGTCTGAAGATGCAGCCAGGCTGCAGATTCACCTTGCCACTTAGATGAATTTAAGATTTAGCCTCTATGTAGATGACCTGTTAGGATGAATTATCTTCAGGATACACACCTAGTACCCCCTTTCACTCCACCTGCTGACACCCATCCTCTGACTATCCTACACCTGGTTGGCCCCCCTCAGGTCAGGCCCCTAGACACGACCCCCTGTACTCACAATACTGTTTTTCGAGGGTCTCCAGTGTCTCTACCCCTTCAGTCAGCGCTCATGGACCTCTGGGTTCAGCTCCTTCCTTCTGGTCCCCAGACGGACTGCCTGTGACCGCGTGTCACTACTACAGAGGAGGAGGCAGCTGCCACCCTCCCCTACTACAG
Source organism: Pelophylax lessonae (assembly GCF_965119305.1). Lineage (NCBI taxonomy): Eukaryota > Metazoa > Chordata > Amphibia > Anura > Ranidae > Pelophylax > Pelophylax lessonae. The sequence continues at coordinate 239,637,130 of NC_138769.1, forward strand.
AGGGGGAGGCAGCTGCCACCATCCTTCCGGGAGTTTGCTCACCAGCCAAAGACCCCGTAGCACATGTGCTCCTGGATTTTATACCACACCCCACAATGCACTGAGACAATCAGTCTGTACCAATCACTGGGGCTGTATCAAAGCCTGTGTATCCATTGGTCAGATTTCCTCCACTGTCCAATATGACTGACCAGTGTGAAACACTCCCTAGACCAAATTAATCACACACTGAGCACTATGAGCAGACCTAACTCACAGATCCTGATCTCTTGTAGGCAGAAAGCAATATAGATGTGCCTGCTGCTCCTCTGATAGGCAGACAGAGCAAAAAACTATACTCACTCACTAGCACCTACCTAGGAGGGTGCTACATTTATTTTTTTCACTTTAAGCATCATTAAAACCACTGCTCCTTTAAAAACGATCATTTTAAAAAAAATGTTTGCATTGATGCATGTCTCCCCAGGGTAGTACCCGGGTCTCCATACACTTTTTAAGGCAATTACTTGCTTATAAAGGCTTTAAAATGAGGACTTTTGATTTTTTTGTGTTCATGTCCCATAGACTTTAATGGGGTTTGAATACTACAGGAGATGGTCAGAGACTGCCAACATGATACAAGAGAGGGTCAAAGACTGTAGACATACTATAGGAGGCAGTTAGAGACTGCAGACATGACACAAGAAAGGGTCAGAGACTGCAGACATACTACAGGAGACTATCAGAGACTGCAGACATGATACAAGAGGTGTTAAGAAACTGCAAACATGATAAAAGAGAGGGTCAGAGACTGGAGACATGATACAGGAGAGGGTCAGAGATTGCGTACATGATACAGGAGATGGTCACAGACTGCAGACATGATACAGGAGATGGTCTCAGACTGCAGAGGTGATACAGGAGATGGTCACAGACTGCAGACGTGATACAGGAGATGGTCAGAGACTGCAGTGATAATACAGGAGATGGTCAAAGACTGCGGACATAAAATAGGAGATGGTCAGAGACTGCAGACATGATACAAGAGATAGTCAGAGACTGCAGACATGATACAAGAAAGGATCATAGACTGCAGACATACTACAGGAGATGGTCAGAGACTGGAGACATGATACAGGAGAGGGTCAGAGATTGCAGACATGATACTGGAGATAGTCAGAGACTGTGGATATGATACAGGAGATGGTCAGAGACTGCGAGCATGATACAGGAGACGGTCAGAGACTGCAGACCTACTACAGGAGATGACCAGAGACTGTAAGCATGATACAGGAGAGGGTCCGAGATTGTGGACATGATACAGGAGATGGTCAGAGACTGCAGACATAATACAAGAGATAGTGAGAGACTGCAGACATGACACGGGAGATGGTCAGAGACTGTGGACATGATACAAGACATAGTCAGAGACTGTGGACATGATACAAGAGATGGACAGAGACTGCAGACATGATACAGAGATGGTCAGGAGTTACTGTAAGTATTATATATTTTTTTATTTTAAACAAAAACAAATAATACCCTTTAGTATCACTTTAACAAATCATTGATCAGTCTTTTGGCAGCAACTTCGGTAGACAACAGGTCAACATCACTGCAAAAAAAAAAAAAAAAAGGCATTCCAATTAGCAATAGAAAGAAGTATACTGCTTGCAGATAGATGTTTCCAGAGGGGAAAGATTATAAGGAATTCCCAGGAAGGAACTAGACAGAATAAAGGAGTGTAGCCCCTAATTTGCTAGGCACACAGTACATACAGACTGGATAGATGCAGCGGGGGGATGTACCACTTTTATACACTCACCCTCACTTACATTAAGGATGACAGGCTTGTCTCTGGTCATGTAAACCTTTGGAACGCTTTGTACACACAGGCAGGGCACATAAAAAAAAATATATCCCTGCATTGCACTTCAAAGGACTCAGTAGTTTGTTGTAGATGTAAATCCAGCCACTAAAATTTTAAACTTTTTACCTGAGAATATTACTTTGAAAGTCTATTTTTATTTTACTGGCTAGCTATAATTAAAAAATAACAGGTGATATACCAATATAAAGGACCATATTTGAGCTATTTCAATAAAGTTTTATTGAAGATTCTGCATGAGGTTGGTATCCTTTCTGTTTTGTTTTTCAGTGATGCCTAAAGATTTTTCTAGTCTGGAGAGAACTACAAGGCAGAAAACACCTCCGTCTAATCATACTCCTATTGGAGCACACAAAGGTACTTTGGACAACGAACTACTATTTATCTTTTAGCACTTGAGCACTGGCTGGGAGCAATTTATATACATACACTATATTACCAAAAGTACTGGGATGCCTGCCTTTACACACACATGAAATTTACTGACATCCCAGTCTTAGTCCGTAGGGTTCAATATTGAGTTGGCCCACCCTTTGCAGCTATAACAGCTTCAACTTTTCCGGGAAGGTTGTCCACAAGGTTTAGGAGTGTGTCTATGGGAATATTTGACCATTTTTCCAGAAGTGCATTTGTAAGGTCAGACACTGATGTTAGAGAGAAGGCCTGGCTCGCAGCCTGCACTCTAATTCATCTCAAAGGTGTTCTATCCGCTTGAGTTCAGGAATCAGACAGGTCAAGTTCCTTTACCCTAACTCACTCATCCATGTTATTATAGACCTTGCTTTGTGCACTGGTCCAAATCATTTGGTGGAGGGAGTATTATGGTGTGGGGTTGTTTTTCAAGGGTTGGGCTTGGTCCCTTAGTTCCAGTGAAGGGAACTCTTAACCACTTAAGCCCCGGAGGATTTGGCTGCTAAAGGACCAGGGTTTTTTTTTGCGATTTTTTACTGCGTGACTTTAACGGACAATTGCGCGGTCGTGCGACGCTGTACCTAAACAAATTTGACGTCCTTTTTTTCCCACAAACAGAGCTTTCTTTTGGTGGTATTTGATCACCTGTGCGATTTTTTGATCACGCGCTATAAACAAAAAAAGAGCGTAAATTTTGCAAAAATAACAATATTTTTCACATTTTTTTTTATATGAAATTCCCCAAAAAAAATGTAAAAATCAAAATTTTTTAACATTTTTCGGCCAATTTGTTTTATGCTACCTATGTTTGGTAAAAAAATCGCAAAAAGCGTATTTTGATTGGTTTGCGCAAAAGTTATCGCGTTTACTAACAAAGGGAAAGATTTTTGTCATTTTTGGTGTTTTTTTTTAACGCGTAATGGCGGCGATCTGCGATTTTTTTTTTTCGGTACTGCGACATTGCGGCGGACAGATCGGACCCTTGACTGACATTTTTGACACTTTTGGGGGTACCAGTGACATTACTGCAGTAATCAGTGCTATACATATGCACTGTTACTGCAAAAATGACACTGGCAGGGAAGGGGTTAACTTTATTGGACAGGGAGGGGTTAAGTGTGTCCTAGGGGCGTGATTCTAACTGTGCAGGGACATTCCTATTGGTGTAAAAGCAAAGATCAACCGTTCTACATAGTAGAACGGACAGATCTTCACTTTTACACAGGGAGAACTGACAGGCAGCTTGTTTACACAAGCCGCTCTGTCTTTCTCCCTTTACAGGAGCGATCGTAGTGTGACTGGCGGACATCGAGTCCGCCGGTCACACGCACTGACTTGTCTGTGAACGAGCCGCGGCGGGCGCGCGCCTCTGCGGGCGCGCGCCTGCCCGCGATAGGCTCGCAAGTCAGTGACAGGCGAGTGACGTACCGATACGTCACTCTGCCTGGCCGGGGCTGACCGCCGCAGTATATAGTCGTGCGGCGGTCGGCAACCGGTTAAAGGCATCAGCATACCAAGACATTTTGGAAAATTTCATGCTCCCAACTTTGTGGGAACAGTTTGGGATTGCCCCTTCATGTTCCAACATGACTGCGTACCAGTGCACAAAGCAAGGTCCATAAAGACATGGATGAGTGAGTTTGGGGTGGAGGAACTTGACTGGCCTAACCTCAACCCACCAGAACACCTTTGGGAGCAGAGACTGCAAGCCAGTATTTCTCGTCCAACATCAGTGCCTGACCTCACAAATGAGCTTCTGGAAGAATGGTCAAACATTCCCATAGACACACTGCTAAACCTTGTGGATGGCCTTCCCAGAAGAATTGGAGAAGTTATAGCTGCAAACGGTGGGCCAACTCAATATTGAACCCTGCCGACTGAGACTGGGATGCCATTAAAGTTCATGTGCGTGTAAAGGCAGGCGTCTCAATATCCCAATACCTCTGGTAATATAGTGTAAAGCAGGTTAGATTATGTTAGATTATATGATCATCGGAAAATTATACATCCCCCATTGTTTATACCATCTTATTCTGAAATAACAAGATTTATACATTCGTGAGTATGTCTTGTTATTGACAATATTTCTACAAATTCAGATACAGGTGACTCTTGATTTAATGCTCCCAACCTTTTTACCGGTGCCCTGAAGTTATTGTGCTCCGCGACTTTGCTGAATTTCATAACATATGTACCATTGTAGCACATTTGTAGCACGATTGTAGCACATGGACAGATTTTAGGTGAAAGGTAAAAAACAAGAAGATACTGCATGGGTGAAAGGTTAAACATATTTATGGCAGTGAGAGTATGCAGTATTGAGTGGCTGAGCAGGAAACAGAGAATTATTCCACAAATTTTTTTCAAACATAGTCCTATTTAAAATTCATTGCTATGATTACAAAAGTACCAACATCACACAGAAATCAGTTTTACAGATAGAATGACTCTCTTTCTCTAACAAATGTGGGGGCTTGCTTTTCCATCCAAATAAAACATGTTCAATCAGTTGACTAATGTAGGCCTATGGCAGGTGTATGAGTTCTATTACATTTACCATTCTTCCAACCTGCACCCAAGATTCACACATTTTTTTACCAAGATTTTCCACATTAAACATTAATCTATTTATCACTGTTTTTTGCCCATTTTAATAAGATTTACAATTTATTTAAAATTAATTTAACATTTGCCAGATGTTTGCTCAGCTGAAACCTGGATTAGACTGGCAAATTTTGTATTAGGCCCCTTTCACACAGGCGGACCGTTCAGATTCGCTTGTCAGTTTTTTTGGCGGATCTGAACGGTCCCCCCATGCATTCCTATGGGGCATCGGATGGCAGCGGAGACATGTCCGCTGACATCCGCCCCGATCCAATCCATCAAATCTGAACGGATGGAAACCCTATTTTCCATCCGTCCAGCGGAACGGATCGGATGGGATCGGATGAGAACGGACCGACGGTCCGTTCCCATCCAATTTCCCCCATAGAGATGCATGGGGAACTGACAGCTGTGTCTCCGCACACAGCACGGAGACACAGCTGTCCTCCTGCTGCTCAGCGAGGGGTCGGCGGCTCGATCCCCTGCTGAGAAAAACGGAATCCGTCCGATGGACGGATAGTGTGAAAGGGGCCTTAAAGTGATTGTAAAGTCACATATAAAAAAAAATAAATAAAAAAAAAATAACAAACATGTTATACTTACCTCCTCTGTGCAGTTTGTTTTGCACAGAGCAGCCCGGATTCTCCTTTTCTCGGATCCCACTTTGCTGCTCCTGACCCTTTCCTCCTATTGAGCGCCCCCACATTAGGCAGGTTGCTATGGGGGTAGCTAAGCCAAGCTGCAGCTCCATGTGTCCATTAAGACAAGGAGCTGCCATTCGGCCCTGCTCCCTCTCTTTCCTGATTGGCTCACTGACTTTGATTGACAGCTGTGGGAGCCGATGGCGCTGCGACTGTATCTCAGCCAATCAGGAGGGAGAGTCCCAGGATGGCCGAGGGACTCATGGACACCGCTGGACAGGGAGGGGGCACAGGTAAGTACTAGGGGGTGCTGCGGGGGGGGGGGGGGCTGCATATAATGCATTCAGATAAAAAACCTTCCTGACTTTACAACTCCTTTAATGTAGACCAAGGGTCTCCAAACTTTCTAAACAAAGAGCCAGTTTACTGTCTTCAGATTTTTGAGGGGGCCAGACTGAGGCAAGCAGGAATATAAATTTTTTCTAGTATCGGTGGGAGTAAACAGTATCCCATCTTTGATATCAGGGGGAGGAATAGTACCCCATTGTTGGTGTCAGGGATAGGAACTATGCCATATTGTTGGTATCATTGGGCAGAAAAGTGTCTCATATCAGTGGAATGAATAGTGCCCCAATAGTCGGATGAAGGATAGGAAAGGGCTGCAGTTTGGAAACCACTAATGTAGACCTTTCCAATTCTCCCACATCCAATAATAGCATCAATTCTGCACTTTGAATACTGTAAATGAGTAAACACATTGTAGGAAACCTGCTTCCTACCTCATTGACCGTGTGGATAACTTGACTAATGCACTGCACTGCCATTTTCAAAAACAGACCTCATCAGTGGAAGGATTCATCATTCTTGCTTTATTCATTCACTGGCATGACGTCACTCCTTATCTCATGCATGCGCCCCACAAGATCTAGAGTAATTTGTAAATTAACAATTATAAGCCAATTCAGATCTCGTTTGGCTCACGCGCGAGATTAGAAAAGATTTACCTAAATTGCTCTGATGATGTAACCTCAGGAAAACCTGGGAGTTGAAAAAAAATGTTAAGTTTATCAAAAATTGTTTGCTATTAGAAACTCGTTGTATGACATTTATGGATGGGCATGCAGTGTTATACGCATCATGAATGTTGCTGTTTGTGGGGTAAAGGTCCACTTTAAGTTTTTTATGGCTTGTGATCTGGTGAATTTTGGCCAAATGATACGCTATAAGCAGGTGTACCTCCCCCACCTTTATATCTCAAATATGTGTAGCTGTGTAGGTGAGAAACCTAGGTGACAATGACTCCAAAAACCCTGCCAGCAAGTGATTTTAAGGAACACTAGTACTGATCACTCTTTTTCATTATATAGGCTGATCCTTGTAGATCCCTTGTGCTTTGAACCTATTGTTACACCTTATGTACAGCACTACCCCATGTCTCTGTGAACCTCCAGCATAATATGTTTTTGGTTGTGTTATTATGAATTATGTGAGTGCATCTTATCATCTTTACATGATTGTACTCTAAACATATGAAACTTTGGCTGTTTTCTGTTTAACATAGTGACCTTTATGTACAGTATCTCACAAAAGTGAGTACACCCCTCACCTTTTTGTAAATATTTTATTATATCTTTTCATGTGACAACACTGAAGAAATTACACTTTGCTACAAGTAGTGAGTGTACAGTGTAAATTTGCTGTACCCTCAAATTACCTCAACACGCAGCCATTAATATCTAATCCGCTGGCAACAAAAGTGTGTACACCTCTAAGTAAAAATGTCTAAAATGGGTCCAAAGTGTCAACATTTTGTGTGGCCACCATTATTTTCCATTACTGCCCTAACCATCTTCGGCATGAAGTTCACCAAAACTTCACAGGTTGCCGCTGGAGTCCTCTTCCACTCTTCCATGATGACATCACGGAGCTAGTGGATGTTAGAGACCTTGCGCTCCTCCACCTTCCGTTTGAGGATGCCCCACAGATGCTCAATAGGGTTTAGGTCTGGAGACATGCTTGGCCAGTCCATCACTTTTACCCTAAGCTTCTTTAGCAAAGCAGTGGTCAATTTGGAGGTGTGTTTGGGGTCCTTATCATGTTGGAATACTGCCCTGTGGCCCTGTCTCGGAAGGGAGGGATCATGCTCTGCTTCAGTATGTCACAGTACATGTTGGCATTCATGGTTCCCTCAATGAACTGTAGCTCCCCAGTGCCAGCAGCACTCATGCAGCCCCAGACCATGGCACTCCCACCACCATGCTTGACTGTAGGCAAGACACACTTGTCTTTATACGCCCCACCTCATTGCCACCACACACGCTTGACACCATCTGAACCAAATAATTGTATCTTGGTCTCATAAGACCACAGGACATGGTTCCAGTAACCCATGTCCTTAGTCTGCTTGTCTTCTGCAAACGGTTTGCGGGCATTACCTTAGATTGTACGCTCCTTGAGGGCAGGGACTGATGTGAATGTGTAATGTATATGTAAAGCGCTGCGTAAATTGACAGCGCTATATAAGTACCTGAAATAAATAAATAAAAATTCTTGTGCATCATCTTTAGAAGAGGCTTACTTCTGGGACAACAGGCATGGAGATCAATTTGGTGCAGTGTTCGGCATATGGTCTGAGCACTGACAGGCTGACCCCAGACCCCTTCAACCTCTGCAGCAATGCTGGCAGCACTCATACGTCTATTTCCCAAAGACAACCCCTGGATATGATGCTGAGCACTTGCACTCAACTTCTTTGGTCGACCATGTCCAGGCCTGTTCTGAGTGGAACCTGTCCTGGCAAACCGCTGTATGATCTTGGCCACCGTGCTGCAGCTCAGTTTCAGTTACAGCAAATTTACACTGTTATACAAGCTGTACACTCACTACTTTACATTGTAGCAAAGTGTAATTTCTTCAGTGTAGTCACATGAAAAGATATAATAAAATATTTACAAGAATGTGAGGGATGTACTCACTTCTGTGAGATACTGTACAATATACACACATACATATGCACATACACACCCAGACAAACTGAAACCGGAAGTAAGATACTGCATGTCCAAGTGATCCTTTAAGACTGCCATCCCCTGAGGAAGACCTAATTGGTCAAAAAACATTGGGGCTCTGGATATGTATTAAGGACATCATTGTGCTTACATGCCATTCTTCCATTGTCATCAAATGTTATGATATATTATGGTATGTTAACATGTTATAATGTTATGATATGATGTAACTAAATGTTTATCTTCCATTTGTGATACAGTGTATGTAGCATACTATCCCCCAAGGCTTTATGGGGCTATGAAGTTATTTTTAATGACATTCTCAATAAATATGTGATTTTATATTTTGTTTATTTTTTCACACTTTGAGGGTATTACAAAGTCCCATTTCTTCCCATTCTTCGCCTTTGTAGGTTCCAATAGTTCTGATGACTCATTTTAGTGGGATTTCCTCTCACTTCCTATTTTGGCTACTGGCCAGGAAGTGAAGGGAAATCTCCCCAAAGAGACACAGGTGAGAAAAAATAAAACCAACAATGGTTATAACCCTCTTACTCTTTCTGAAATAAAAAAAAAAAAGTTTTCCCCTTAGTTATACTTTAAAGTCGTTTCGACTTAAAGTGGCCCATTCTTTTGACGATGCAGGGCAAAGTAAGGGAACAATGTAACTCCTTCTCCCTCTCCTTTGTAGCAGCATGTACTCACATTTCCTCTTTACTGCTTGGTTCAGCCACTGAGACTGGGGATAGAAAGCCTTGTGTAGGGTGCAAGCAGAGGGTGGTACGAGTGCCTGACAGGTCTTCCGCTGGCAGATGCTGATAAGCTTGGCCATGCATCCAGAAACCGCAGGGATGGCAGACTGGATGCTCCCTGACAGGTGGACCAGAGCGAGGGTCAGGCACAGATTAGCAGGCTCAGGTACAGAGAGAAAGTCCATAAGCAGAGTCAGGAAGTTTGGGTCAGCAACTAGCAGGCAGATCAGGTACAAACAGAAGGCAGAAAAATAGACAGGAGTAAGGCCATGGTTGGTAACAGCAGACAGATGAGCAAATGGAGCAGGCCGAGAAAAGCTAGGGGTCAAATGCAGGCAGCGTTCAGGTAGAGTCAGGAGCAGATCAAGTCGGCAACAAAGAATCAGCACAGTAACAGATAGCATATTTATAGGGGAATGTAGTAGACCAAACAGCGATGACCCATGGCAATAGTGTAGTTTAAATGGCCCACCTGACACTTGTGGCCAGGAACAGAGCTCCTGCACACTGGCCAGGAACAGAGCTCCTGCAACTGCGCACATGTATGTATTCTTCCTGACACAAAGATCATGACACTTATGATTTAAAGTATATGTCTGGGTAAAATAGAAACAAAAACATATTTAGTGCATCTCTGTTATACATGCACATTTACCCATGTTTTGAGCTGATAACTCTGCCCCTGCTGGACTGAAAACCCAAGCAACTATGGCAACCCTGAGCCTGACTGCCTTATCATCCCTGATGGAATATCCAACTTTTGTTATGGAGATGAGGCAAGGGAGAGATGTTCTTAGGTCAAGCAGCAAAGAACTGGGCAGGGCTGACAACACTGCTTAGGATATCAGTACAGCAGAGGCAATGTGCTGTCAGCTCAGACCTTTCTGTTTTTATTGCTATCTCTGACCCCATTGGGGAGAGTTTCCCTTACTTTTTATCACTCTAGGCTCTCCAAACTACGGCCCTCCAGCTGTTGTGGAACTACACATCCCATGAGGCATTGTAAAACTCTGACATTCATAGACATGACTTGGCATGATGGGAATTGTAGATCCTCCTGAATAACTGGAGAGCCATAGTTTTGAGACCCCTGCTCGCCCATGTAACAAAAAGGTGGTTAGGGCATCACCAGGGCTTGAAGGCTTGGGCAGCAATAAAAACATTGTCAGAAGCTCTGTCCCTTCATCCATTCACATCTGTGTTCCCATAGAAAATAGTTTCCATAACTTCCTGGCCTAGGCAGAGAGCCAGCAATTAAAACCTAACATAGGCTTTAACCCATCCCAAGTCTATCCAAAATATACATGTACAGTATTTTGTTTGGAGTTTGGCTTTATATTTTCATAGGCAGTGTACAATGAACAAACAGGAGCAAGTGGGTGGAATAGGGAAGATAGACAGGTAAGAGGGAAGAGAGATACAGGGGTTGATTTACTAAAGGCAAATAGGCTGTGCACTTTGCAAAGTGCAGTTGCTCCAGATCTTAGTAAATTAAGTAAAGCTTAATTTTGCAAAGAATACCCATTCATGTGCAAGAAAAAAATAAATAAATAAATAAACCTGCATTTTTTGCTTGCATGTGATTGAATGATGGAAGTCAGTAGAGCTTCTGCTCATTTACTAAGCTCTGGAGCAACTGCTCTGGCAGTATGCAACTGCACTTTGCAAAGTGCACAGTCTATTTCCTTAAGTAAATCAACCCTATGGTCTAAGAGATAAGAGGCGTACAGCTGACAAACAGGAACCAGGGTAGTGGTATGCTGTCACAGCAGGCAGGACACGCAGAGCTAGAAGATGCAGGACTGGAACCAATCCTGCCACCAGGTAGTGTAAAAATCCATCACATTTGCTGCCACCGTAAATGACGGCCAATTGTACATGAAGCCTAAGTTGCTCCTTCCTACCTACAGGCTGATTACTTCTTTTTTCTACTTTGTTTTTCTGAGGCAGACCTCAAGAAAACGGAAAATTTATATCAATACTTACCGTAATTTTCCTTTCCTGATGGACTCCATGGCAGCACACGTATGGGTAGGCTCCGCCTCCTCTCCTACCCTATAGGACCCCACTCCCATAAATCTTTGCTCCATACCAGGAGCCGTGTTCCATAACTAGAACTACTCCAGCAGATGGGAGGGGACTCCTGCTGCCATGGAGTCCATCAGGAAAGGAAAATTACGGTAAGTATTGATATAAATTTTCCGTTTTCCTGACAGACTCCATGGCAGCACACGTATGGGAAATAACTAGCCATACACACCCGGGCGGGTAACTGCTGGTTTAACAGAAAAAGGTTTAATTTGCACCGTCAACAGACAAGACTTTTAAACCAAAGTTGACCGAAGATAAAGAAGCCGGATCAACACAGTAATGCGACATAAAGGTATGAATTGATGACCAAGAAGCCGCTCTGCAAATCACGTCAGGAGCTACATGAAGAGAAGCTGCCCACGACGTAGAGATCCCTCTAGTGGAATGAGCTGTCACCACCTCTGGAGGAGCCAGTCCCTTGGCTTTATATGCCCACTGGATGGTCTGAACTATCCAACTTGCTATAGATCTTGAGGAAGCTTGTTTGCCCTTGTTTTTTCCACAGATGAGGACAAAAAGATGGTCTGACTGGCGGAAAGGAGCTGTAGTCTCCAGATATAGCCGAAGAGTTTCCCCCACGTCCAAAGGATGGACAGAATTTTCATCTTGAGATTTGAACGTGGGTAGGACAATTTCCTGGTTGACATGGAATACCGACATTATTTTCGGATTGGAGCCAAGCATCGGAACCAATACTACCCGATCAGGGAAAAACGTAAGGAATGGTTCCTTGTAACCCAAGGCACCGAGTTCAGAAACCCGTTTGGCCGAAGTAATAGCCACCAGAAAGGCTGTTTTCATGGAGATGTTTTTAAGGAAGAATGGATCCTTCTGATTCAAGGTAAGTGAGGAAAGAAACTCCAAGACCGTAGGAAGATCCCACTTAGGGAACCTGGGCTTTCTAGGAGGTCTTAACCTAGTAGCGCCTCTGAAGAACTGGCGAACCAGGGAGTGTTTCGCCCATGCAGTCCCAGTGAAGGCCGAAATGGCTGAAATTTGGACCCGAAGGGAGCTTACTGCCAATGACAGGTCCAGACCGGACTGGAGGAAGCCCAAAATATCCTGGATTCCTGGGTCAGAGACAGAGCTAGATCTGCTATCCACATAATCCTTAAACTTGGACCAGATTTTTTCATAGACCTTGTTCGTGCCGGGTCTTCTGGCACTCATCATTGTAGCGATTGCCTCGTTTGGACAACCGAGCGCTTTCAATCTTTCCCTCTCAACAGCCATGCCATGAGATGAAGCTGTGCTGGGCAGGGGTGAAGAATAGGCCCTTGGGACAGAAGGTCCGGCCTGACTGGCAGAGGTATCGGGTCCCGACAGCTCAGCTGGAGCAACAGAGGAAACCACGGTCTCTTTGGCCAGAAGGGAAGAATCGCTATGATCTGCACTCTCTCTGTCCTGAGTCTGTGAAGAAACTTGAAGATTACTGGCACTGGAGGAAACGCATAGGCCGTTTGAAAATTCCAATGATCCGTCAGGGCGTCTACCCCGTAGGCCTGGGGATAAAGCCACCTCGTGTAGAATCTCTCCTGTTTGGCATTGCTTGGAGATGCGAACAGATCTACCTCTGGACGGTAACCTAGAGACATGACCCATATGAAGGTCTCTGGATGGAGTGACCACTCGTTGTTGTCCAGAGCAGACCTCGAGAGGAAGTCTGCCTGGACGTTCTGGGCACCCGGAAGATAGGCGGCTGACAAGTTGGACAGATGTCTTTGAGCCCAATCCATAATAGGTTTCACTTCTTTCAGAAGAGAAGGACTGCGGGTGCCCCCTTGTCTCTTGATGTAGGCGACGGCTGTCGTATTGTCCAGTCTTAGGAGGACCGAGGCATCGGTCGCCAGATGCTGAAAGGCCTGGAGAGCACAGAACGCTGCCCGAAGCTCCAGCACATTCGAGACCACCCCGTATGTAGGGAAGTCCCATCTGCCCTGGGCCACCTCCGACAGGCAATGCGCTCCCCATCCCGTCCTGCTGGCGTCCGAGGTCATGACCAACCAGGACGCTGGAACGATTGAATGGCAGTTTAAAAGATTCTTTCGCTGAAGCCACCAGGTTAAGCTGTCCTTCATGGACGTAGTTATCCGAATGAGGACTTCTGGATTCTCGAAATTCCATTGTTGGAGGAATCCCATCTGAAAGGGCCTCATCTTCCACTGTGCCCACTTCACCATGGGAGCCGTGGAAACCATGGTCCCAATTATCTTCATGCACTGGGACGCCCGGAGATGAGAGGCTGATAATGCCGGACGAATCCTGTTGCGAATTGTCGGAATCTTCTCTAATGGAAGGGAGATAGTGCCTCTGGAAGTGTTGAAGAGGGCCCCTAGGAAGACCAACGACTTTGTGGGTTCCAGATGACTTTTTTCCAAATTCAGGAGCCACCCGAACTCTTGAAGGGTGGAAATTACCTGAGATCTGTGAAGCAGAATTTGATCCTGATGTTCTGACAGAAGGAGCAAGTCGTCCAAGTAATGGTAAAGACGAATCCCTTTTGCTCTGATCAGGGCTACTACAGCCAGTAAGATTTTGGAAAAGATTCGAGGTGATGTGGTAAGCCCGAAAGGGAGACAGGTAAATTGAAGATGCACCTGACCCACTGCGAATCGGAGAAATTTTTGCATTTCTGCTGCGACTGGGACGTGAAAGTAGGCATCTTTCAAGTCTATGGATATCATCCAATCCTCTGGCTGTACCACTTGCCGAATTGTAAAAAGTGTTTCCATCCTGAACCTCTCTTTCTTGATGAAGGTGTTTAGGTGTGTTAGGCCTATAACCGGCCTCCAAGAGCCGCTTTTCTTCAAGACCATGAAGAGCGGAGAGTAGATGCCTTGGAACCGTTCCTCGGTTGGGACAGGCACTGCCGCACCCTGGGCAACCAGGGATTCTACATATGTAAGAAGAGTTGACTTCTTCTCTTCTGAACGGGGTAAGGCCGTAGGAATGAAGCGAAGAATGGGGCTTCTGTCGAAAATCCACACATGTCTGTGTGATACGGTTCTGACGGCCCATTGATCTTCGATCGAGGCTGCCCAGACGTGCGCAAACTGAAGCAAGCGTGCGCCTACCCGCACCGTCTGGACAGGTTCGATGTCAAAAAGACTTCGTCGCCTCTCGGCTTGCTGAAGATTTTCCTTTGGAGAACTTCTGCCCTGTAGACTGAGGGCGCTTCCAGTTCTTCCTGAACTCACGACCGGGCCTGTAAAAACGGGCCTCTCTGGCACGATCAGGATTTTGTCTGTTTTGAGGTCTTCTCTGATCTATCAATCGGCGATCCTGGGGAAGGAAACCAGATTTACCACCAGTGGCACGGGTAATAGCACTGTCCAGTTTATTACCAAAGAGGGAGGAACCCTCAAAGGGAATTTTGCACCAGGCCTGCTTAGAGGCAGGGTCGGCCAGCCAGGGGCGCAACCACAAGGCGCGTTTGGCCGTGACAGAGGACAGCATGACCCGCGCCGCCAAGCGGATTATATCAATGGATGCCTCACCCAAGAAAGCCGTTGCCAGTCTCAACTCCTGAATGGCTGAACTCCTGGCCACCTCTTCGGAGACACTCTGAAGTGTAGCCTCCACGCTGTCTACCCAGGCTTCCATTGCCTTGGATGTGGCTGCCAAAGCCAGAGCCGGCTTACACGCCATACCTGCGGAGAGATAAATCTTCTTAAGATCTGTGTCAATCCGCCTGTCAAGAGCGTCTTTGAATGAGACTGAGTCTTCCAATGGTAAGGTTACGTGTTTCACCAACCTCATCAAGGCCGCATCCACCGTGGGAGCGGAGTCTAGATGTTTCACCTTATCATCCTTAAAGGGATACATTCTGGAGACCTTAGATGACAAAGAGTTTCTCTTTTCAACTCCCTGCCACTCGTCTGTAATAATTTCTCCCAATTCCCCTAGGAGGGGAAAATGGGAACGCTCTTTTTTGAGATGTTTGAAGTATTTCTTCTGTTTAGCTGGGGACTCAGCTGGATCTTCCCATTTTAATGCCTCCTTAACCGCCTTAACTAGCGGTGGGACCATAGCAAGTTCAAAACCTACATTCTGGTCTACCAAATCATCTTCACTGTCTGTAGAATCTTCTGACAGACGACTTGGTTGGGAAGTACCTGGCTCCACTTCATCCCTTGGGAGGAAACCAGGAGCCTCTGAAGAGTGACCCGAAAGCCTGCTCGAATCCCAATCTCTAAGGGATTCTTTTACAATCCGCCTGACCATAGCCTCCACTGGTTGTGCAGTGTCTTGCTTTTCCCTCAAAACCCTGGAATAACAGGTATCACATAGGGATCTATCCTCAGGGATATGGGCTCGACAGCCCCAGCATGATTTCCCTGAACTGCGGTCAGAATGGCGGGATTGCCGCGGAGCGACTGAACTGGAAGTGTGCTCATGTCGTTTAGACCTGGAGCTAGACCTATGACCAGACTTTGATGAAGAATGCCGATGGGCTGAAGGAGAACGATCCTTTGATCCAGAAATAGGGCGTTGGTCAGACCTAAAAGGGCTAAATAGGGAAAGAAAAACACACTTAGGCTCCATTCCACCAGCCAACGCAAGCAGGTAAGGGTTAAGAAAAACTAGCTCACCTGTTGCGCAAGGACTGGCCACCGGGGGGTGGTGAAGCATCCATTTGCAGATAGAAGCAAAAGCCTGCACAGGAAGAAAGTAAGCATACATGTACTGACTTTCGTCTCCACACCAACCCTTTTACCCCAAATGGCACCTGGATCAAAGCATGACTCACCGCTGAAGAGCAGAGAAACAGCACGGGGAAGCCACCGCAACGCCCGCAGACATCCCATTGTAAACAGGAATGACAGCTGCTTAAATCTCCCGGGCGCCACAAAGCCACGCCCCAAACGACGCAATATCGTCATAGGAGATCGGGAGCGATGCGCGCGCATGCGCAGACGATACCAGGGCCAAACCTCATCCTGGACAACCAATTGAAGGTCCAGCGAGGCAGGGGAGGAGCCTAAGCGACGATCTGGAACGCAGGAGCGCTCCACCGCACAAACAGGAAATGCAATGAAACCAAAAGAAAGTTTTATACTTTACCACCATGACGATAAACGAACAGTCTCAGGCCTGGATGAATTCATGCGTGTGTGACAGGGCACCAGGGCCTATCCGCTCAATAGCAAGGACGTAATGGCCATCAATGCAGCCCACCTCTCATTCAGGATTTACGGCATCTTCAGCATTTTAAAATAATATTGCCCGGGTCCACCCGATAAATATCGAGATTGCTGGACATAAAACAGGAGGCATCCGACATCAACAAGGTCCACACGCCACCAGCTCGCCTGAAACCGATAGACGTCCTATAAGGTAAGACTTCCTTCTCACAGAAGGAGGACGAAAAAGGAACACGGCTCCTGGTATGGAGCAAAGATTTATGGGAGTGGGGTCCTATAGGGTAGGAGAGGAGGCGGAGCCTACCCATACGTGTGCTGCCATGGAGTCTGTCAGGAAACACTACATTAGGCACATCCGCTTTATTGGAGTTCAAGAACTGCTCTTCATTATAAAAGGTACAATTTTCTTCGGGGAAATTAAAAATAGTTCTGTTTTTTGTGCCATGTCAGCAATTTATTCATACAGAGGTAAAAAACATTTATATGACCGTTTTGATTTTTTTAAAAAGTAACAGTAAAGTTAACAATAACTTATAGGAACATTTTTTTTTTTTTAATGTAGCAATTCCTCATTGAAAGAGCATGTACATTCATTCTGTGTAAACGGGGCAAAATTATTGTTGTTAGGCTATTGTCCAGGCAAATGTTTTTCACCGATGTAAAAGAAAAATACCAAATTTAGCTGCTAGATGGCGCTGAGCGTCATAGGAATTTTCTTATGATGTCATCTAGTGGCCAAACGAAGTATTTTCCTTTTTAAATAAATGAAATATATGTAACTAGCAAAGGAAATAACCTAATATATATTTTTTTATTTTTTGCCCTATTCGCACAGAATGAAAGTACATACACTTTCACTGGACGAATTGCTGCACAAGTGTGTGTTCAAATACACTACAGTTTGCTATTAAGCTTTTGAGCTGTACGGGTTCTGGCTGTAATCAGCCCATTCATTTCAATGGCCTGCCCCACCTGCAGAAACACAGTAAACAAATCATCAGCCTCTTTTCGTTTTAATTCATGCTGCCCTGAATCGCATTGTGCGGTGACACCATGTGATTTAGTGTAAACCTAGCCTTAAGGTCATGCACAAATACTATTGGATAAATAGGTTAAACAAGCGTTACAGCTTTGTTTACAGTGTTCAGTGAAGAAAATAAATATATAAATTAATTATACTTTGGTATAGGTGAAGGTGTAAACTGTTCATCTCTAGGCTATACAAAGTTCACTTGTTGCATTGTGGGTTAAAATGTAAATTATTCGTTAAACATTTAATGACATGAGCAGTTTATCCAGCCATGGCACACTTCCTTACTATATATACTCCAGCTGTGTCCCTAACTATTTTGGGATGTTTTTTGCATACTGTAGATTTGGCTGTTGTCTAGTGTCTACCACTATTGGGTGCATGTCACAATATAGCCGGAAGTTTTCCTGCCTGTGTAATTCTTACCTATTGCTGCAGTGCTTCTCCTGGTCCTCTGATCCCTTTCATATGTGTTGTTTGGCTTCTGCGCATACCTGCGGGCATTGACTGCTATTCTTTGGGTTTATATTTCCTTTGCCTTCTATCACTTCCTGGTCGACCTCTCAGTTGCTTCTCTATATATACATGTGCACAGTGCAGCCCACATTGCTTGAGCAACTTCACAGTTCTCTGAGCTCCCATTTCATTACTATTACGAGTATTCACCATAAGAGCTGTGAAAATGTGGAATAGACTCCCTCCAGAGGTGGTTCTGGCCAGCTCACTAGATTGCTTTAAAAAAAAAGCCTGGATTCTTTCCTAGGTGTACATAATATAAATGGGTGTAACGTTAAAAAACCATACCCCGTGAAGAAACCATACCCTCGTCACTTCCGGTCTGAAACAGCTGAGCAGCGCAGTAGTGCGCATGCTCAGAGCCCCGGATACGTGATTGAAGAAGAAAGAATTTGAGAAGTGCGCATGCTTGGTGGGCATGAAATTATCACGGCACTGTCTCTAATGTTATACTTGCGGCGGGTACATTAAAACACTTTGGGTGCAACATAAATCATCTCCTCTCCTATCGCTGTAACATCCCTCATCTCCGGTAATAAATATAAAAGCGGCGGCGGGTGTATGAGACGTAAATGTGACGGCGATCGCGGCTCCGTGATCCGCTTTTATATTTATTACCGGAGATGAGGGATGTTACAGCGATAGGAGAGGACATGATTTATGTTGCACCCGAAGTGTTTTAATGTACCCGCCGCAAGTTTAACTACCGTGAGAAATCCATACCCTCCGTAGCGGAACCGGAAGTGACGAGGGTATGGTTTTCTCACGGGTATGGATTTTTCACGGAACACCGGTACTAATACTTATAGGTAAAGTTGATCCAGGGAATATCTGATTGCCTTTTCGAGGATCATGAAGGAATTTTTTTCCCCTTCTGTAGCAAGTTGGATCATGCTTTGCTGGGGTTTTTTTCACCTTCCTCTGGATCAACTGCGGGTATAGGATCGAGTATATGGGATTGTATGGTTGGGTTTTCTTTACTGTTTTTTGTTTTTTATTGGTTGATCCAGATGGACTTGTGTCTTTTTTCAACGTGACAAACGATGTAACAAGTGGAAGGATCCATGAACCCAGCATAAAGTCACTTAATGTCAAACCCCATTAAAGTCAATGGGAGGTGAATGTTGTTATATTTTAAAGGTAATTTTCAAGAGTAATAGGTTGTTTAAAACAGGCATGCAGAGCTGGGCACTGCCATGGGGTCATGTACCAATGCAAAAAAAATATGCTGTATAATAAATATACCATTTAGCAAGAGGAGTGACTTAAAGGGAAAGATTGAATACACACAAATCATTGAAATAACATGCTTGGTACACCAGTTATTGGGCACAGGTTCACAAAACAGATATCAGAGAATTGGAAAAAGTACAGAGAAGGGAAACCAAACTGATATGAGGCATGGAGGAGCTCAACTATGAGGAATGATTAGCTGAACTAATTTGTCAAAAAACAATAAAGATGTTGTGCTCTGCCACTTATTTTGATATGTAATGTGAGGCTCCTGCTATCACTAAATGTGTTCCCACATACAGTGCAATCGGTAAAGAAAAAAGATGTGATAGCGCTGCCCAATAGTGAACAATTAATCAATCATTTAATTAATTGAAAAAACAAAAAATAGTGACTTTCATAAATATTGGGTAACAATAAACTCCTGTGCTAAAAATTGCTATGAACATTTATACATTGAAAAATACATAAACAAATACTAGGTAAATAAAATAAAGTCCCAACAGTCCACACAAAGTGCTCTAGTGCATCTTCATATTTCAATATGTGTTCCACCATATAAAAAGAGTGCTCTCTCACCAGGTGAAATACTCACTCACCTCAAGACAAGACAATCAAAAGGCCCAACACAGCACAATGGTAATCGATCCTGTACACCAGATAATGGGTCCTCAGCTCACTTCCTCCTCCAATGATAGAACTTCCCCAGCTGGGATGACTCCATAGAACTCTCAGAATAAAGTAAACAATCTTCAAAAGTGCAGTATTAGTAAAGCTTTTTTTAGTTTTGGATAGAGCAGAGAGGGATCAGAACATCTGTCAGGTTTTATTCTGCCTTTGCCCCTATCCACCTTCTCCGTCTGTCCTGTTTACCATTGTAGCAGGTTTTCCAGGCACATTGGGCCTGATGTGGGTCTGCCATTGTTACCGGTTACCCCTCCAGCCCATGTGAGCTGCAGCCCTGGGTGTGAGAACTGAGACATTGACAACTGCGGCATCTTGGTTTTTGTGGTTTTATTGTAGATAAAGGGGATGGGAGAAGGGAATGAGTGGAATACTCCTTTAGGCTTAACTAAATACAATTCGGGACTTTATCCAGAAAATGTCTGTTACTGCTGCCTTGACGCCAGCCGACGATAGACAGCGCTCAGTGACGCTTAGAACACATTGTATCTTGACTGAAGTGCTGAATCCTCAACTCTAGGTCCAGAAGACTCAGGACTGTGAAGCATAGAAACTACTGACACTGCTGCACTGCAAAGTCACTGACCACCCTCTCCAGCCTGGCATTGGCTTGAGGTAGCTCACTGTGAATTACTGTATAGCTGCAACTCTCAACTGGCACTCTTCACAATTCAGGGCCCACACCGCATGGGGGCCCCTTTACACTTTTAGCTCTTCAGGGTCCGCTGACTATGTACCCCCTTTGCTACTTCAGGGTCCTTAACCTAGGTACCCCCTTTACAGCTAGCTTACACTGGATCCCAGAACCTCCTCCGGAGTGGTCTCCTCTAACTCTCCAGGCAGCTCCCAGGGGCAATCCTCAGTACTCACGACCTGTGTAGGCTTTCCTGGTACTGAACCCCTCTCTCCGCTCTCCGCTGGTTCTCGGCACACTGGATCCCCTCAGCTCAACTCAGCACTCTCTGGATTCTCGAGCGACACCCCGAGACATGCTCTTCCTCAGACAGGAGGAGAGAAAGCCATTCTCTCTCTCCTGGGGACTCTGCTCCTGCCAAAGACACCATGTCACGCGCTTCCCCCAAACTTATACCTACTCCAGAATCCTTTGCAGCATAATCTGCCTTCTGAGGTAGTTACAAGCCTGAATGTGTCCCCTGATTGGGCTTCCTCCACTACCCTGTGAGAAGCCTCTCACAGGAGCCAGTGGGGAGACTTCCCCTTCAGCAGGGACACCTGGAAACCATGACAGCCTAACCAAAGAAATCATGGTCATGCTGTTAGGCAGACAAGGCCCACTATACGTTTACCTAGCACCTACCTGTAGGGTGCTACACCATTATCACTGAGAGTAAAAGTAAAGGAAAATCCCAAATTTTGGGCTGTCACCAGAACTTAAATGGAGGAGAAATCTTCCATCGGAGACACTAGATCTGGTGATCATGGATTTCCCTAATCTTGAAAGCATTTCCTCTAACTTTCTGTTTTGGCTAAGTGACAGGAAACCTGTGTCCCTGATGGGACACAGATGGCAAAAAGGAAGCTAACGAGGATCATAACCCTCCATTACTCTGACCA